>NW_011494766.1:474514-475205 GCF_000754665.1 Bison bison bison | reverse complement strand
AGCAAGAACCTTACCTTATGCTTTTAAAATTTACAAACTATTTGGGCTGTGTGGCTGGATTCAGAGAAGAAAATTCAAGCCCAATTAAAAAAAAATCTTTTCTCAAGGCCTGAATACATTATTTTTACAAGTAATTTATATATATATAAAAAAAAAAAAAAAAACTTCATTTTGAAAGATGCCGTTTGTCCTAATGTAGAATATGAATGTTCCTGGCTGGCACTTTGGTGGCAGTCCAGAAGCAATGGGATGGGTACTTCTTAGGCTGCCTTTCACAGCCACAGTGGATAAATTGATGCAGTTAAACAACAACCAGCAGAGAAAACCTGAGCACCTTCTGAAGTCTTCATTATGTACAGCAGCATCAGTAGCTTCAGTTCAGTTCCGTTCAGTCGCTCAGTTGTGTCCGACTCTCTGCCACCCCATGAATCACAACACGCCAGGCCTCCCTGTCCATCACCTTCTCCCAGAGTTCACTCAGACTCACGTCCATCGAGTCAATGATGCCATCCAGCCATCTCATCCTCTGTTGTCCTCTTTTCGTCCTGCCCCCAATCCCTCCCAGCATCAGAGTCTTTTCCAATGAGTCAACTCTTTGCATGAGGTGGCCAAAGTACTGGAGTTTCAGCTTTAGCATCAGTCCTTCCAAAGAACACCCAGGGCTGATCTCCTTCAGAATGGACTGTTTGGA
>NW_011494766.1:429039-474073 GCF_000754665.1 Bison bison bison | reverse complement strand
TCCTTTTCCTATTTGGAACCAGTCTGCTGTTCCATGTCCAGTTCTAATTGTTGCTTCCTGACCTGCATATAGGTTTCTCAAGAGGCAGGTCAGGTGGTCTGGTATTCCCATCTCTTTCAGAATTTTCCACAGTTTATTGTGATCCACACAGTCAAAGGCTTTGGCATAGTCAATAAAGCAGAAATAGATGTTTTTCTGGAACTCTCTTGCTTAGTTGTGTCCAACTGTTTGGGAACCCATGGACTATAGCCCACCAGGCTCCATCTATTCATGGAATTCTCCAGGCAGCAATACCGAGGTAGGTAGCCATTCCTTTCTCTAGGGGATATTCCCAACCCAGGAACTGAATCCAGGTCTCCTGCATTGCAGGTGGATTCTTTACTGTCTGAACCACCAGGGAAGCCCAGACGCTCCTCCTTAACTGAGATCGTATGTGACTCCATTGAAATGATGCTGCATTTCTCTATCCCTAATGGAGAAAATGGGTTTTATATAGCATGTAAATCATGCTCCCTCTCTCTAAAATCATATTGATGTAACAAAATTTGGTACTGAGCTTGTGCTTAATATGTTTTTAAAAGCAGCAAGGGAATTCAAATTTCAATGCCAAAATCAATTCCTATCATTCCACAGAACTGTTAAAAGCTTTCGTTCTCAAATCACATATCTTTCTACCAAACTCTGACATTTGAGTCAATGAAATTGCTTACCCTTGATTTTTTTTTTTTAAATCAGTTTACTGACATGTTTTGAAGGATGCTGTATAATCATATCCTCTATTACCAGGTATTGTTCATGTTTCTTAAATTTGATTTTAATCCATTTTGCACATATTAACTCACAAATGAAAGCCAGTAATGTGGTAATAAAAATTCGACCCCATATGCACCTGGGAATCAACTTTTTACTTCTTTCTACACCCTGTGCTGCTGCTGCCAAGTCTCCTCAGTCGTGTCCGACTCTGTGTGACCCCATAGACGGCAGCCCACCAGGCTCCCCCATCCCTGGGACTCTCCAGGCAAGAACACTGGAGTGGGTTGCCATTTCCTTCTCCAATGCATGAAAGTGAAAAGTGAAAGGGAAGTCGCTCAGTCGTGCCCAACTCTTCATGACCCCATGGACTGCAGCCCACCAGGCTCCTCCATCCGTGGGATTTTCCAGGCAAGAGTACCGGAGTGGGGTGCCATTGCCGAGTGCAAAACAAAGTATGACAATGAAAAGTGTATCAGCAGCAAAATACTTGATGGCAAGAATGTTACCCATATGGTCACAAATGTATCTTAGGATAATATCAGACATGAAACAGGAAAAAAATTGTTGAGGAGAAGGACACCACAAATTTAAATGACTGTAAGAAGAAGAGAAAATAAAGATATGACAAGTAAAAAAAGGAGTGGTATAAGCAAGTGGCGTGAGGTTCAAAGTGTGGTACACAGAAAGGTATTCAAAGATGTCCATGGTTCCAAAACTGAAAATCTGGTTGTATGTTACATAACATAGCAAAAGGGACTTTTCAGATTGAATTAATGTTAATGGCCTTAAAATAACAAGACCATCCTGAACTAACCACATGGGTCCAATCTAATCATAATAGTTCTTAAGAGCAGAGAACTTTCTTTAGATGGAGATAGGGGAAATAAAGCAGAAGGAGAAGTTAGAGCAATTCAGAGTGTGAGAAGGGCTCAACCCTCTACTGCTGACTTTGAAGATGAGGGGCCATAAACCAGGGAATGTAGAGACCTCTAGAACACCCCCTCCCCACCAACTGGTGAGAAAATAGGAACTTTCATCCTACAACCACTTGGAATTACATTCTGCCAATATCCTAAATGGGCCTGTGAGCAGATTCTCCTCCAGAGCCTCTGGTCTATATGAGACCTTGATTTTGTTCTTTTGAGACCAAAGTGAAGAAGTCAATCCAGCACCCTGGCACTTCTGACCAACAGAACCATGAGGTAATAAATGTGACTGTAAGCTGCTAAATTTGTGGTACTCTCATACGGCAGCAATAGAAACCCATAAAAAAGGTAATGGGGTTGTTGCAGGGGAAATGACAAACTCACATCTAGAATGGACGTGGGGAGATAGGCAGGATTATTAATGGCTCTAGACTTCAGTATAATGGTGTTCAAATCTCAGCTGACACTTAGTAGCTGAGTGATCTTGCTTAGGAAACCATACCTTTATGACAGTTGATTTCCTCCTCTACAAACTGGGAGTATTAACAGCATCTCCTGCACTAGCTCATGGTGAGGCTTACATGAGGTAATAGATGCACAAACTCTTAACATGCCTGGCAGAGAAATGGTCTGGAGGATAAAGGTTTTTCCTAAAGAATACAAAATAGTCTCTTGTCCCTAAATTCCAAGGACAGGTGACAAATGACAGACTTTACTAGAGAGGATTTGCAATATAGCATTCTCAAGGCAAAAGCCAGGTTCTAGCCAGGGCCTGGAGATGGAGACATTGTGCTCAGAAAAAGTTCTGGAGCAAGTGGTAAGCCAAAAGTGAATCAGAGCAGCCCCCTCAAATTAAAATATCATAAAGACCACCCAGAGGCAGAAGATTCTGGAAAGATGGCAGAGTAGGAAGCAGTGGGAATTTATCTCCCTACCCAGACAATGATTGCACTGGCAGGATCTTTCTGAAATAACTATTTTGGAACTCTGGAGTCTATTGAAGGCCTCAACTTTCAGGGAAGGCTTGGGTGATAAACTGTGCTTAATTGTGGTCAAGTTCACCTCTTAGCATGCTACCAGCTACCCATCCTCCACTCCTTCCAGGAATATGAAACGAATGAATTTGCATGCAGCTTTCAGGAACCAAGGTAGGCAAAAGAGACCCTATCTTCTGAATATTGGGAACCTGTTCATCGATTGCTGCTTCTGATCACAGAGGTGCAGACAAAGAGGTGGGTATTTGTACTTCCCCTGCTGCTGTACTTCCCCGCTTGATGTTGTAAGCCCCGCCCCCTCTGGTTGAAGTGACCTCCAGGTAGTTTAAAGGAATGGCCCCCTTCACCATTTCCTTCATTTTCATCTTTTTCCCCTCTTGGGAGATAAACATTAATGACCGGGACATTTTAAAACAACTGAACAAATAGAAATATTAGAAAGTGACATGTGCCGTGCATGCCCAGGGAAAGGCTCAGAAAAGACCTGTGAAGACCTTAAGTTAATAGCACAGGCTGGTCCTCAGCACAGAGGCATGCTACAACAATGCAAAGAAGACAATAAATAAAAACAAGAATAAAAAAATCCCAGCAAACCCCAGGCAAGAGGAAGAATCTGATTTCCAGAATTATCACATTATTATATTCAAATGTCCAGTATTCATCCAAAAAGTCGGAAACCAAATGAACCAGCATACTCACTGAGGAGTCCAAGAAGGAGAAGAGAGAAAGGTAGAGGGATATTTGAAGAAATAATGGCTGCAAACTTCCAAAATTTGAGGAAAGATATAAGTACAAATAACTGAGAAGCTTAATGAGAGCCAAGTAAGACAAAGTCAAAGACACACACACTGAGACATACTGTATTCACTTTTCAAAAGTCAAAGACAATGAGAGAATCTTGAAAGCAGTAAGAGAAACAATTCATCACATACTAGAGGTCATAGATAAGATTATCATCAGATTTCTCATCAGAAACTTTGGAGTCCATAAGCTGATGAATTCAAAGTGGTCAACCAAGAATCTAGCAAAACTGTCCTTCTTAAGTGAGGGTAAAGTTAAGATATTTCTAGATAAATAAAAAGTTGAAGGACTTTGTTACCACTAAACCTATCCTGCAAGAAATTATCAATGTAGTCCTGTAGGGTGAAATGAAAGGCCACCAGACAGTAACACAAGCTGTATGACTTGTAACACAGATACCACTGGTGGTAAATGCCTTAGCAATTATGAAAGCTAACATTATCGAAACAATGGTTTGTAGCTCTACTTCTTTTCCTACATGATTTAAGATACTAATATATTTTTTATAAAGCAATTGTTAGCTTAAAAGCTAGTATTGTTATAACTGTGGCTTGTAACTCTGAAGTTTGTTTTTCTACGTAGTTTAGGAGACTAATGCGTTTTGAAAAAATTAATAATTTATGTTTCTAGTCATATAATGTATTAGCAAAAGAAAATCAATGATCATAATGCATCACATAAACAGGATGAAGAAAAACCCCACATGAATATTTCAATTGATGCAGAAGCATGTGACAAAATTTGCATTCTTTAATGACAGAAACTCAACAAATAGGAATAGAAGAAGACTATCTCAAGATAATAAAAACCATATTTATAAAATCCACAGCAAAAACCCGTCTAAATGTTTAGAGACTGAAAGACAAAGACGTCCACTTTACCACTTCTATTCAACTAGTGCTGGAGGTGCTAGCCAGTTTAATCAGTCAAAGGAAAGAAAGAAAAGGCATCAATTGTGAAGTAAGAAGTAAAATGATCTTTTCACGTATATCACATGCTGGGTCATCGAAAAGGCCCAAGAGAGCTCCAGAAAAACATCTACTAAAGGTGCTTACTTCTTGGAAGGAAAGCTAGACAGCATATTAAAAAGCAGAGACACTTTGCCAAGAAAGGTCCATCTAGTCAAAACTATGGTTTTCCAGTAGTCATGTATGGATGTGAGAGTTGGACTATAAAGAAAGCTGAGCACTGAAGAATTGATGCTTTTGAACTGTGGTGTTGGAGAAGACTCTTGAGAGTCCCTTGGACTGCGAGGAGATCCAACCAGTCCATTGTAAAGAAGATCAGTCCTGAGTGTTCATTGGAAGGACTGATGTTGAAGGTGAAACTCCAATGCTTTAGCCACCTGATGCGAAGAGCTGACTCATTTGAAAAGACCTTGATGCTGGGAAAGACTGAAGGCGGGAGGAGAAGGGGACGAAAGAGGATGAGATGGCTGGATGGCATCACTGACTCAATGGACATGAGTTTGAGTAAACTCTGGGAATTGGTGATGGACAGGGAGGCCTGAGGTGCTGTGGTCCATGGGGTTTCAAAGAGTGGGACATGACTGAGTGACTGGACTGAACTGAACTGAACTGATAACACCATATGGAAAAATTAATTTGAAATGGATCAAAGACTTAAATGTAAGACCTACAGTTATACAACTGTCAGAAGAAAGGATAGGGCAAAAGTTAGGCATGCCTGTGAATTTGGTAAAGACGGTGGATATGACACTAGAGGCACAAGTAATAAAAGAAAAAATAGACAAATTGGACTTTATTAAAAAGTTAAAAATCTGTGTTACAAAACTTGATACCAATAAAGTAAAAAGAGAACTCAAAGAAGTGGATAAAAATATTTGTAAATCAATTATCTGATAAGGGATTAATATCCAGAATATATAGAGAACTCCTAAAACTCATCCACAACAAACTTGATTCAAACTAGGCAAAGGACCTGATAGCCAATAAGTAGATGAAAAAACGATAAAAACTACTGATCTTTAGGAGAATGCAAATCACAACTACTTTGAGGTATTTCCATGGATACTAATGGATCATACACCCGTTAGTATGATCAAAACAAACAAACAGACAAAATAATAAGTGTTGGTAAGAATCTGGTGAAATTGAAACCTTTGTGTGTTTTTGGTACAATGGATACACTTGCTATGGAAAATGGTATTGGTGTCTCAAAAAACTATATATATAATTACTATATGATCCAGCAACGCTACTTCTGGGTATAAAAACCAGGGTCTTGAAGAGATGCTTGTGCATTCAAGTTTATAGCAGCATGGCTGACAATAGGTAAAATGTGGAAGCAATCCAAGTGTTCATCAACAGATTACTGTTTATGAAAAATACGGTATATGCACACATTGTAATATTATTCAGCAGTAAAAGTAAATTCTGATATATGATACAACATGGATAAACTTAACACGCCAGTCCCAAAAAGACACATACTGTACAGTTACACTAACATGTATGAAATAGAGTTGTCAAAAGACGAAAAGTAGAGTGGTGAGCGCCAGGGGCTGGGGGTCGGAGAAATGAGGATTATTATTTAATGGGTATAGGGTATCAGTTTTGCAAGATGAAAAGAGCTATGGAGATGGATGGCAGTGATGGTTTTAATAGTATTTAATATATTTGAATTGTACCCTTAAAAATGGGTAACATGGGGACTTCCCTGGTGGCACAGTGAATAAGAATAGGCTTGCCAATGGAGGGGACATGGGTTCCATCCATGGTCCAGAAAGATTCCAAGTGCCATGGAGCTGGCGTGCCAAGACTAGTGACCGCATGCTCTAGAGCCCTCAAGTCGCAACTACTGAGCCCGCTGGCTCAACTAATCCCTGTGCTGAACTACTGAGCTTGCCCTACAGTTAGAGAGAAGCCAGGGAGGGGCTCCATCGAAGATCCCGCCTGCTGCAATGAAGACCGGAGGTCGCCAAAAATAAAAGTTTAAAACAAAAAACACCCAATGAGAAGGGTTTGCTGGGCTGGTTAGAAGCAGGACAGATCCTGCAGGCTGAGCTGAGAAGGCCTCTCCTCTCATTGGCCTTCCGCCCAATCCCGGTACTGAGAATGGCCCCCTGAGGCACAGGTGTGAGTGTCGGTGCATTGTCAACACCTGCAGGCGGACAACATCTCAAACGCTTCCGTGTTTCCTCATGGCCTCTTTTAAACAGCGCACACTCGCGAGAAGATTCGCGAAGAGGGTCCTGCGGAAGGATTAAATCCAGGCTGCCTTCTCCGTGCTTCAGAGTTGCGGTGGACCCCAGAATCGAAAGAGGTGAGACATCTTACGGCAATATTCTTAGAATAAATAAATAAATAAATAAGGTGTTGCTAACTATGACTAACGGTTCCCTGCCTTTTCAGTCATTTCGTTTTACAAGGTACTTTCACCATAGATGGTCTCGTTCTGTTCTGTTTTGTTTTTTCTGTTAAACTGTAAAGGTAAGTTACACGCAGTATATAGGTATGGTGTTTTGCGTTCTCATCTGAAATGAAATGTTTAAGCGCATTTGATTTCCCTGCGGTCTTAGAACATTAGGTAGTGAGTGAGTCTCTTCCCCTTCCTCTTTTTGTTGTCTTTTAAGTAAGGACGTGTTGTTTTCATTACAGCCTCAAAGTGAGCTTGGTAGAGGAGTCTCAATTTCCACAGCCTTGTTATGGCCTCCAGCCTGAGTAGTCAGGGCAAATATCTGGAGGTTATGTAGGGACAGTAATCAGGGCTTTTATGACTCGAGAAATAAACTGGAACGAAGTGAATGTGATGCGAAGGTTCCAGGAGAGTGGATTGACTTCCAGGTGAAGTCTCTTGACTAAGTCTCCTGGCTAATGCATAAGCTTAAAAAAATTCTTGGGAAAAATTAAGCTTTTTTTGGAGGGTTTAATTTTGGTTTTCTTTCTTTCTTTTTTTTTTTGTTTAATTTTGTTTTTCTCCTTTTTTTTGCTGGGTGTGAAATGTATTGAGCTCTTACTACAGTAAATATTTTATATAAGCTATTCTCATGTTCCTATAAAGCATGGCAAAGTAATAGTAAAAGTACAAGTAGGGAAGGTATATATAAAATTTTAATATATCCATTACTGTTGATGTTTGTGTTACTGGTTTTAAGACTGACTCCTACAGTTACTGACTGAACTTTATGATCTAATCCTCAGGGATGCAATGCATGAGGGGATTTATTAACTTACATGGGTTTAAGTGATTTAATGAAAAATGAATTTTTAAGGGAAAACATGGCAGGTAATAAATATGAGCTACTTCCCACCTGCTTCTGATATATGACCAATGGTAGTTCTGTTCACTTAGGCAAAAGATAGATCACTTTACCCACACCAGGAAGAACCTTTAACTGAACTTTGTGAATGGCAATCAGAGAAAGTAGCCCAAGATCCCTTGAAGTTCCTCACAAAGTTTATTTTGTCTAAAGTGAGATTATAAAAGTGGGAAGGACTTGGATATTAAAAAAGAGAGATGTTTATTAATATGAAAGAGTTAGACTGTAAGAAATTGCCAGATGAACTAGTGCTTAGTCAAAGTGAAAATTAAGAATTTTGACTCTTGATGATGCTTCTTAAAAGGCAGGTTTGGTACATTCCATTTTATATCCAGAGATTTGTTGCCTTGGATGCTTGTGTAATTTGGGGCAGCCAAGTCTTTGAAACACAGTGGCTGAGCAAAGAGTTCAGCTGTCTTTACTGGTATAAGTTATGTCAAGATATAATTCAGTCAACTACGAAATATTTCAGTGCTTATTGTATCTCAACTAGTTACTGCTGCTGCTAAGTCATTTCAATCATGTCCGACTCTGTGCGACCCCATAGACAGCAGCCCACCAGGCTCCCCCGTCCCTGGGATTCTCCAGGCAAGAACACTGGAGTGGGTTGCCATTTCCTTCTCCAGTGCATGAAAGTGAAAAGTGAAAGTGAAGTCGCTCAGTTGTGTCCGACTCTTAGCGACCCCATGGACTGCAGCCTACCAGGCTCCTCTGCCCATGGGATTTTCCAGGCAAGAGTACTGGAGTGGGGTGCCATCGCCTTCTCCGCAACTAGTTACTACTGAAGCAAATTGCCCATGCCCCCCCATGGTAATCGCTGGGCTTTAGGAAGTGGATGATTAGACATGAATATTGATAGGGATAAATGCCATGAAAGAAATAGAGGGGTGTGAGAGGGAATAATGGAGGAGAGGAGCTCTTCTTGCTAAGAGTTAGGAGGGCGAACTCTCCTAACTTGAGATGGTGAACGCACTGCACGGCTGGAGTTCGCAGAGACCCTCTCCAGCCGTGCCTCCTCCTCTTATTCTGGGCGCCCACTTTGAAGAGTTTGCCAGCAGAACAAAACCCAGAGTTTTAGGATTCCCCAAGGTGGCAGTTCCTGAGCCAGTGACACTGTCATGCAGTGACTCTAGAACTTGGTTGAATGTGGTAGTCACATAGGGAGTTTGAAAAATAACAGATACCTGATTCCCATCCACAAAGCTTCTGATATATTTGGTATGGGGTACCAGGGCTGCCTGGAGAATTCAAGAAGTTCCCCAGGTGATACTCATGTGAAGCATGGTTGGAGCACTCCCCTTGCAGAGGTTCTCAGTCACTCAGGTATATCTCCGTCACCTGGAGGGCTTATTAAACACATTGCTGGGCCCACACCCAGATTTCTGATTCAGTAGGTCTGGGGTGGGGGCTTGAGAATTTAACTTTGTAACAAGCTCCCAGGTAATGTGGCTGTTAGTGCAAGTACTACATTTTGAGAACTGTTCCTGTAATCCATTTCCTTAGGTTACTTGGTAGAAGAGTGGCATATAGCTGAGGAAAGTTAAACTCCTGATAGTCACAACAGTGTGCTTCTTCCTCACTCCTCTCCCCTTGGAAAGAAACATACTGGTTAGAAATCCCCACTTCTGTTTCCAAAATACTAATTTCACTTCCTGTTCTTCCACCATTCTTTGTCACCTAAGAAAATGGAGAACAAAAGCTGTTCCCTCAGTATGAGACCATTTTAGCTTTTTATGTCTTAGTACCCAGCAATTTAATCAGAATTTAATTGCCCAGGTAGAAATCGGGTAATTTCGAGGCAGAGTTTATTAAATTCCTCTCCTGGTGCTCCCTAACACTTTCCTTTGCAGCTTTTCCCTCTCAGATGGTATTATAAAATATCTAGGCCTCATGCTACTCTTGGAAATCCCAGGGAGGTAATCCTCCCTAAGTAAACTTTCTGTAAACTCGTTAACATGTGACTTAAATAATGATGAATGATAGAGACTTAAACGAAGAAGAAGAAACCAGAGGGCTCAAGAGCCTGTGTCTGTGTATGGGAGGGGATTAGGCTTTCTTCACTATTTGGAGATGGGAAAATGATTTAAAAGTTCTACTTGGGAACTCTGTTCCATGTGGTATCCCACCCAAACAAAAAAATCAGCTTCTGGGGTGGCAAAGATGGTACCCAACACTCTGTTTATTCTACCATAGTCACAGCCCAGGGGAAAGTAAGTGCCTCTGTCTCAGTGACGCCAGTATAATTCTCAAGGCTGAGTCGGGTAGTGTTCCATCTGTCCCTCAACTAGGCACTCTAACTGTGATGCGGATGGCATCCTGACTGAGATGAGTGCTAAGGTTGCTCTTAAAGTACAGATGAAAGGAGAGCAAAAGGCATTAAAGGTCAGCATGGGGGAGAAGTAAAGGAAGTGTAACATGTGGGGAATATTACGATACTTGGATAGTGTGGGAACCGTCTAATGAGAACACAGGTCTGGGGGTTCTTGGGGCCCAGTGGAGAGAGTTTCTGGATCTGGGACATCCTGAAGCTCTCACAGGTATGGGTGGGAGGAGCTTGGAGTGACAGCAATTTACCAGCCACTATGCAAGTATTTCACTTTTACAACCATGGTTGCTGTTATTGTGTATAACAGCAAACGTCAGTTCTGATACACACTCAAAATAGGAGTCCCTGCTGTAGGGCAAAAGAACCTTCTCAGAAATCCTTTTGAATAACTGGAATAAAACTGCCTTGAACTTGGAGACTATTTTTTCCTTTTATTGTTCTTTTTGCATATACAATGTGTTTTTAAAAGTACTCATAAAAGTTAGCGAACAAACATCACCTGAGCACGAGTAGCCAGAGCGGACTACTGAATGTGCAGCAAGAAATTCAAGTCTCACGTTCTTCCAGAGTTTGTATCCTCTTCCTTACTCTCCTTATTGAAATAATAATTTATTTTTTAATAAATTAACATAATTGTATTTACTCTCCGTATTGAAATAATACTTATAAGTGCTCCACTAGGAAGAGTATAGTTTTTTTAACTTGTGGTTTATTGGCAAGATGTTGTTTTATTGCATCTACCCAGTTATGACCATTGAGTCAAAACTGAGCAAATGAAACATAACAGATTCAGACACTTCTTTTCTGTGTCTTGGTGCCACATCTTTCAAGAGGGCTGAATCATGTAATTATATAGGTATAGATGATGACCGTATTTTTGTACTATATTATAAACTTCAGTAAATTTGAGTTAAATTCATTACCGAAGAGCCGTGCTCCCAGGTGTTACCCATAGGTAATCAAGTGTAACATGTTCAGGCTCCGGTGGCCGTTCTTAACACATTTTCCAGAGATACTTGTGCTTTGGTAGACTGAAAGTTCTCTCTTGTAGTCAGCCTCTTAGATCACCTCTGGGAAATACTCATGAGAAAAATTTGGGGGTGAAGATAAATGCTGAATTGTGGAAGAGGATCTTTTTGTGGTAAGAACACACATCAAACTATTTAGTTCGTGGGCATCAAAAAAGTCCCAAGTGGTTACTTTGGTTATGTGTAGTTCTGTCACTGCCAGTGATTTGAGTTTATTCTTATGAAAGTGGTTTGTCTAATCTGTTATTGTTGGTGCTATAACCTTTGACTTTTGTGAATTCCAAAGCACATTTTCTGGTCAGTTACAGCAAATTCATTTTTTGAGTCTTAGAGCTTATACGTGTTCTTCCTTATACATGCACATACACTTGAAAGAAAAACCAAAAAAATGGACTGGCATTAAAAAGCAGTATTTTGTTTATTGTGCAAGGATTTGAGTAAGCTTTGTGAGGCTTTGTAAGGCAATGTAATGGAGTGATTTTTATTCTATAACTTTGTAAGAAATGACACATTTATTTCTCTAAACCAGTATTCAACTCCTCTGAGTGTCTAGTTTCCCTGGCTGGTGGGAAATTCAGTTTTAATCATTATCGGGTTTCTTTGTCCCTTAGAGCTATCTAAAGGTCCAAGAATTTTACATTTTCCCCTTTGAGAGCCCTGTGGGTTTCACAGTGTTTTCTTTATGAATGTCTGTCTTATTACCATCATCCCCCCACTAGAAAGAATGTCTTCCATTTTATGGGGGGGTGTTTCTTCTCTTTATATCTATCCTCTCTTTCCCTCTGGCCCAGTAGCATTATCACCATCAATGTTTCCTTTTTTTAGGGAGAGGGGAACAAAAGTGGGCTACTGTTATCACCCACCAGCACATATACTCCTGAGGTAAAAGAATAAAAATGTTAGACTTCTTAAATGAGGCATGGGAAAATGCAAAAACGGCAAAACATAAATTAATAACTTCCAAAATTATTCTGAGTATAAAAAATAAACACTCTTTTTTCCCTGGATATTCTTGCAAAATCAAACTCCTGAGTAGTTATGCTGTGTGTTTCAGTTAGCCTTACATAGCCTTAGGATTTCAAATTATTTCCCAGGGCACATGTATTCTAGCTGGAGACATAGGGACATACATTTTCATTTGATTCTTCAAAACCACATGTGTTGGTAGCTGTTATCTCCCTTCACAGATGAGAAAACTGAGGCTGAAATAATTTAGGACCTCTCCTGGGTTGATCCATTCAGCGAATCATTTGAGTATTACATGATGGACACTGTTGTAGCTACTAGGGATGCATTTGTGAACTAGAATGACCAGTCTCAACTCGTGGGGAGCTTCTTTTGCTGGGGGGATAGAAAACGGGGACAAATCAAGCACTGAAGTAAATAATTTCATATTATGGTAGTGTGAAGTCTTCTCTGACCTTTGCACTAGAATACCAAGAACAACCCTGCTAGGAAGAGCACATCTTCCTATGAGACAAAGGAAGACCTGGAACACACTCAAGAGGAGATGTGGAACATGAGGGGATGCATGTCAATGCCCAGAATCTCTCAGAACCTGAAGTTTTTTTGGGTGGGGTGGAGGAGGTTCTGATAGTTCCAAAGCAGATACCCTGCCTTCTTATCTTGCCACGGGAGAACAAAATGTCAGGGGTGGATCTTTCCAGGTGGCTTGCTACTCCACTCTCATGAAAGAAAATACCTTTCCCCCAAGTAGGCCTGTGTACATGTTTCTGCCAAAGTCCTAATATTCTAGAGAATACAGCCTCATGAATACGTTTGAACTAGGACGATCAATAATTGACCATTGTCCTGTTATCGTAGTGGTGTAAAACATAAATAGTGGAGGGTAGGAGTGAAGAAGAGCTATGTCCTACCATGGACAAAGGGTGAATCAAACTACGTCAAGTCTAAGGCATCTTCCTTCAATAATTTTTGACTTAGCCTAAAGGTCACAAACCAACACATGCATATGCTTCTAGAGCCTGGGATGGCCCTTAGTCAGTAAGGAAATGGGGACCTCAGTTCTACATGGCATTGAACTTAATTCTGCTAGAAAATTGAACGGGCAAGTACACAGATTCTCCACCTCGAACTCCTGGAAAGAAATAGAGTTTTGCTGACCTGAGATTTTTAGCCTGGTGAAATCCATACCAACTTCTGGCCCATGGAACTCTAAGATTATGATTTTATTTTTTAAAGTCATTGAGTTTGTGGTAGTATATTACAGCAGAAAGGAAAATTTAGTTCAGTTCAGTCGCTCAGTCGTGTCTGACTCTTTGCGACCCCATGAATCGCAGCACGCCAGGCTTCCCTGTCCATCACCAACTCCCGGAGTTCACTCAGACTCACATCCATTGATTCAGTGATGCCATCCAGCCATCTCATCCTCTGTCATCCCCTTCTCCTCCTGCCCCCATTCCCTCCCAGCATCAGAGTCTTTTCCAATGAGTCAACTCTTTGCATGAGGTGGCCAAAGTACTGGAGTTTCAGCTTTAGCATCATTCCTTCCAAAGAAATCCCAGGGCTGATCTCCTTCAGAATGGACTGGTTGGATCTCCTTGCAGTCCAAGGGACTCTCAAGAGTCTTCTCCAACACCACAGTTCAAAAGCATCAATTCTTCGGTGCTCAGCCTTCTTCACAGTCCAACTCTCACATCCATACATGACCGCTGTAAAAACTATAGCCTTGACTAGACGGACCTTTGTTGGCAAAGTAATGTCTCTGCTTTTGAACCTGCTATCTAGGTTAGTCATAACTTTCCTTCCAAGGAGTAAACGTCTTTTAATTTCATGGCTACAGTCACCATCTGCAGTGATTTTGGAGCCCAGATAAATAAAGTCTGCCACTGTTGCCACTGTTTCCCCATCTATTTCCCATGAAGTGATGGGACCAGATACCATGATCTTCGTTTTCTGAATGTTGAGCTTGAAGCCAACTTTTTCACTCTCCTCTTTCACTTTCATCAAGAGGCTTTTTAGTTCCTCTTCACTTTCTGCCATAAGGGTGGTGTCATCTGCATATCTGAGGTTATTAACACCCTTCAAAGAAGACATCAAAACACTTATTTAATGATTAAGAAGGGAAATGACAGCAACAAAACTGTGGTGAGATATCATGGCATCTGATTTAATTTCCTTTTCTGTCAGGATTAGGGGGAGTAGCAGGGAAGGTAGGTTGAGGAGTTGATGTACGGATGAGGTTTTTCACACTCAGTCTGAATGTCTGCTCTGAATCGCATCTACAGAGGTGCATTGAGACATCATCCACCAAATGATCTCTGGTAATCGTCATCTCCCCTCCTTTTCCTCTGGAGGTGGGAAAACATCTCCTTACATCTGTGTCTCAAACCCTGCAAAGACAAACCCAAGTAGTGTTTCTTTAAATAGTGTCAGCAACAACTTTGACTTTGGGAAATAATCCTTTGAGACTATGGTTTGCTCCTAAAAGCATTTCTGCATAATTGAGGACATCAGCATTTGAATTTTACCACTTTTGAGTCAATTTCGAAGAGGTTATTAGCCCTAGCCCCCAAAATATCAATTTGAAGTAAAATTACAGTGAGAGTATGAGTTATAAAGAAATGATAGGTCCACTTTGTTATTCCGATTCAAAAGAAAAGAATATCGGGTTTTTGCAGTTTGTTTTGATTTTAATGGAAAGACCTCATCTGTTACTTCATAACACAGCCTGCTATCTGATGAGTGATGCCACTGATACCGCTTTGTAAGCGTTTTGTTTATTTCTGGAAGCAGCAGCAGTAGGAAAAACAACCAAGCCCTTTAGAGAATTAAGGAACTGAAATGGAAAGTTCAGTTCAGTCCTTAGTGACTAGCTTCCTCTAAGAGCTGTTTGAAGACGAGTCTCTCACTTATAAATAAATAACTTGGAATCTTCTTGTACTGTTGATTGGCTTTCCATGAGGAACTGCAACTGCTCACATTCTCTGGGGGGATAATAAAACCAAATGCTGGGATCCAGGTTGTCAGTTTCTTCTTTGGAAGCCTGACTGCTGATTTTCTCTTCTTCCCCCTGTGAGTGATGCACAGGATGAGTAATGAAGGATGAGAGCTCTGTGATGACTGCTTCCATGCAATGACAGACACAGCCTGCTGGGCTCTAAGCCTCCTTATCACACTTGCTGAGGCCCAGCTACCAGGTCTCAGGAGAGGTAGAGAGAGACAAGCCATGTGTCTATGCTGTGATAGGACAACAAAGCAAAGGATGGCAATTATTTAATAAACATAGTGCTTAATAAAAAATAGAGCACCATAGAATTAGTAGAAAACTTAGATGTTTTCAAGTCCAACCCGTAGCACAAGGAAGAAGTCTCTTTAGAGTATTCCCCAAAGGTTGAACTTGACGGTGACCGAGACGTGTCGCCTGTGTTTGCTAGAAATCAGGTCCTCATTTTAACCTGAATCTGCTGCTGCTAAGTCACTTCAGTCTGGACCTTTGTAAACTTTACCCTGGTGGTTCTATAGTCTTTGGCCATAGAACAAGTCCTGTTTTGTCTCCAGTAGAATTCTCAAGCCCCAGACTGTTCTTAAAAATCATCTTGGTCAAAACTGTCACTTTATAGGTAAGAAAACTAAGGCAAAAGTAGTTCAATATTTTACTCACAGTTACAGAACTAGCTGGTGGGCATTAAGAACTCAGAGTGTTTGCCTGAGTTTTCCTCACTGTATTCTGTCCAAGAAGCAGACCCAGTGAAAGGACTGATTATATTAGAATATGCTTTAGACCTAGGTTACTCTTAGTGTTAGGGGAAAAAATGAATTTTGGAATTTAAAAAAATTCTGGGTTCTAGTCACAGGCTTGGAGCTTCTTATCTGTTTGGCCGTGGATGTTTTCTTTAAAATTCTTTATTCTCAGATTTGTTAATTATAAATTAAGGATATTGAGAATTATCCTGAGGACAAAATGAGGTCATAGTGTTATGAAGCTCCTATTTCAGTGCCTAAAATAAAGTAAGCATGGACATGTTTTATGGTTCATACTTGTTAAAATTTTTACGAAATACTTTTTGAATGCCCTCTAGGTTCTGTGCACTGATACTGATGCTAGGCATGTTGAACTGAACCAAAACATGATCACTCCCTGCCTTAATGTGAAGAGGGATAATGAGCAAATACACAGATTTATCTGTCAGATATTGATAAATGTTCAAAAGAAGATACAGCATGACTAGGGCATGGAGAGTATCAAGTAACATTTTTTCCATGTAGGTCAAGGAAGGCATTTCTGGGGAGATGCCTTATGAGGAGACACTTGAATGAAGTCAGGCTGTGAATCAGGCGAATGTGGGGAAACGTATTCCCTGTGGAGGGAACATCAAGAGTGAAGGCCCTGAGGCAAGGGTGTTGCTTTAGGTGGTGTGAGGAATAGTGAGGAAGTCAGTGGGGCTGGGGCAGCATTAGGAAGTGGTTATAGATGGGGAGAGAAAGCAGCCAGGGGCTACAGCATGTAGGACCCTCTTGGACAGTGGGAGGGACTTGGGGTAGTTGTGTTGATGTGTGGAATGGTTCTGAGCACAAATGTGCCATCATATACAGATGTTTTAAAACAGTCATCCTCAGCCTTGTCTGCACAGTAAAGTTGCTTGGGGTTATTTTTCGAAATACCAGTGCTTATTGCCAGAGACTCCAATTAGATGGTCTGGGCTAAAATTAAGCATCGGTACATTATAGAAGCTCCCTGGAAGATGCTAATGGACATCCAGGGTAGGGAAACACTCTTATAAAACATCAGTAGTTAAGAGAATAAGAGGAGCCAATGAGTAGATTGTGTTAAGTGTTGCTCCAGCGCTGTGTGGAAGTCAGTATGATCAGATATCCCCTAATGATGAATGAGTTGAGAGGTTTCTGATTTTGGTCAAGAGTCAAGAAAATTGTGAATAAGAAAAGGGCTTTTCTCACTTCCTGCTGGTTCTGCTGATTCTTTCTGAGTTTATAATACACACACACCTAAAAAACGATGAGAAGGAGAATAGAATAAACCAGGAGGATAGAATAGATCTATAAGAATGAGCTTCTGGAAGTTTGCTTCATAAAAACATTTTTAACTATAAACAACTTCCTCATGCTTCAGTCTTTGGCTAATGAAGATGTTTAATCTGAGTTATGTGTTGGACTTCAGTTGATTAATTGCTGTGGCTTCCAGTGTGCTGAATCCTTGTGATAGTTTGTGTAAGTGAGACAGCAGTTAGCCTTGTGTTGTATCCAGTCTGCACTCTTGTAAGCATTATTTTAACTCACCATAAAGACTGCAAGGTTTCAACAGAACCTTCATGGAAGTATTGTGTTCAGTGGGTACAGTTTTGCTCCTCATGTGACATTTGGCAGTGTTTGCAGACATAGTTTTTACAGCTAGAGTAAGGATGCTGCTGGCATCTAGTAAACGAGAGATTAAAGATGGCCCAGGATGTTGAGAAACTCTGCTTTAAGGTCATATTACACCTAATCTGGGAGAGAGGAAAATTCAATTCTACATTTCCTGCTACTCTCTAAACCCAAGGAGATTTTCATTTGAAAATAAGCTGTTGAACTAGGTTTGATGCAATGCTACAAAATATAGATGCCGATTCAGTACCGATCACCATGCTAACCTAAAACACGGAAAAGTTCCTTCAGCTTCGGAAAGGTGTGACGATCTGAGTTGGCTGTAGTCACCATAATGCTGTTGAACAGACCACATCAAATTTGACTGACTCAAAACTCCAGCATACATCCTCAATCGTGAATTTTCAGATTGTCAGGGCTTCATCCGATGTACACTTGGCTTGCCTGCTAGAGAGGGTCAGGTTCTGATGGTCCATGTGACTTTCACCTTTCTAGAGCAGGGTCCTCTCATGGAGATGGCAGAAAGCACAGAGGGGCAAAGAGAAACATCCAATACCTATTAAGACCAGAGCTCAAAACTGTGTAACTATCCTTTTAAAATACATTCTTTCGGCCAAAGCATTACATATGACTAACATCAGAATCAGAGATAATGAAATATATTCTACTTCTAGTGGGAAAATTGAAAAAAATCACATGTCAGAGGGCATGAACATAAGAAAATGTGAGAATTAGGAACAATGATGCTATCTATACAGAGAGACCTCTCAATTCAAGTGTGCAAATAGAGAATTCCTCAAAACATTTTATAGAACCATATATGAAAGTCTTAAGGCTATGTTTGTCTTTTTTTTTTTTTTTTGGCCTGTCATCGCTTGAGATTTTTAACTTACTGAATTGAATTCAGTAATCTCTCTTCATTTAAAAGTTAAACTTAAGCCAAATATCCAATTTGGCTTCCAAGATCCACCTAAACTTACTTTACAGCCATTTCTTTTCATACAAGGACCTTCCAGCCGATTTCCTGTCCCCAGCTTTTTTGGCCTGGTGGTGATTTCCACCATGGAGGTTTGCTACACAAAGGGGTGGAACTTGAGTGCTGCGAAAGATCATTTATGATTCCCTGGCTGTGAAAGGAAAAAGAACAGATGCTTAGCGTCATCAGGACCATACAGGGTGTCAGCTGAGTGATGTGTCAGGTGTTCTTCCTCCTCAGTGGGTGACGGCTTCCGCTCAGTTGCTGCTCCTCAAATTTGAGCACCCTTCTGTTTCGTATACGGTTCTGTAAAATGTTTTGAGGAATTCTCTAATACTCTGACCATGAGCTAGTTCTTCACAAAGTGTACCTTTTTGCCTAATGACAATGCTAAATCTAAGTGCGCAGATCTAATTTTAAAATATGTATCTTTTTATTATAAATAAGTGTTGGATTTTGTCAAAAGCTTTTCCTGCGTCTGTTGAGATGGTCGTATGGCTTTTGTTCTTCAGTTTGTTGATAAGGTGTATCACACTGATTGATTTGCATATGTTGAAGAATCCTTGCATCCTTGGGCTAAATCCCACTTGATCATGGTGTATGATCGTTTTAATGGATTCTTGGATCCAGTTTGCTTGTATCTTTTTGAGGATTTTTGTATCTTTGTTCACAGTGATATTTGCATGTAACTTTCTTTTTTTGCGATATAATTGTCTGCTTTTGGTATCAGGATGGTGGTGGCCTCATAGAATGAATTTGGCAATGTTCCTTAAAAAATAAATAAATAGAATGTGTGTCATATAAATGTGTGTTTTGTCAGTGCCTAGAAGAGTATCTCCAGAAGGGAACTTATGAATTAGTTAATGGTTGCACCAGAAAGAAAAGTTGAGTGGCTATGGGACAGAGGAAGGAAGAAGAATTTGTTTCATGAATATTCTGTTTTACCTCATATATATTTTTTGCATTATGAGCATATATCATCTATTGAAGATATTTTAATAATATGAAGGAGGGCACTAGTATCCATGTTTTACAACAGGGGAAACTGAGTAAGTTATTTTCCTATTGGGAGCCTCAAACTTGTATTCCTAGAAAAGCTGAAGAACTGACTTTTGAATACAAGTCTCTGTAACTCTAAACCTTGTTTTTATCCTACTGTGAAGTGGTTTCACAAATTATTATTTTTTTAATGGATTGCTCTGCAGACTTTTCACTTCTGTTTCGGAGATGTTCATGTATTTACATCAATAATGTCTCCATTAGCATCATCATTAAGTTTGTGCTTGCCAGGAGTTGTGTTTGACAGGCTGTACAAAGCCCATTAAGCAGGCTAGATTACGATGATCTCCAGCCTCAGTGTGGAGTCATCAAGACATAAACATTAGCACAGTATATGAAGTCATCCACTAAGTGAAGCTGAGACGTCTAGTTTGCTGACTCAAAGTTTTATCCTCTTCACCTATTAAAACATCTAATAATGACATTGCCCACTAATATTGATCACTTATGTCTTGTGGGAATAAACTTTCCTAAGAAACTCTTCTAACCTAGCTAACCCCGAGACTTGGTTTTTTTCCAACAGGAAATGAACATTTGAAAATTCAGAAATATCATTACAGGAGAAAGTTCTCCAAGGTTCATGAAATGATTTTGCACCAAATACCCATGCAGTCCATTTTGCCCAGGAGCACATTATGAGATAAAGATTGGTTATTAAACTAAGTTTGAGGAATAGGTAGTGATTTATCTTCCCAAGAGCATTTGCCCTGCTGCATTTATAAAGCTGACTGGTTTTTAAGAGAAACTTCTATCAACACTTGCAATTCTCCTTTAGTTCCTGGGTGATCTGGGGCATTTTGTTGTTGTTTGTTTTAATCCATCAGTATGTATAAGAGATTTAATCCAACTATATGGATAAGATATTTATCCCTGATATCATGGAAAAATCATAGGCTGGGAGTTGGGCCCCCTGGGACTTAAATCTCTTCTCCCTTCACCTCAGTTTCTCAGGTGGAAGAGGAGGTGACAGTGTTCTCTGTATGGTCTCTTCTATCGAAAGGTAATAATATCTTGGTTATTTTTTTCAAGATATGGTAGCTAAAGACCATGTTTCTTGCCTCAGGCAGTCCTAACTAAAATTGTCTAACTGTTCGAGTTTTCTTTGGGATTTTATTTCCCTGTTCTGTGTGTCTCTTCACTTTCCCTGCTTTCTCCTAAGTATATACAGCAAAGGCTTTTGGTATCAGCCAGCTACCATCTAGGACAGGAGAGTGCAGAAGGAAAAAACAGCATATTTTGAGTCAGACAGGAGCTGGTTTTATTTCCTCATCTTTCATGTATTTCGTGACTGTAATATATGTCACTCAACTTCATGAGCAGGATGGCAGAATGATCTAGGTCATCTTGGTAATTTCTCCTCAGCTTTAAGAAGATTTATTCTAAACCCTACTGAAGTGGCAGTGTACAATGTTCCTTTCCCTGAACCCCTTACTCAAGCCTAGGTCGTTTTATAGAGTGCATGTTTTTCTCTCTTGATTTCAGTTTATGTATCAAATAGCAAAGAAAGGAAACCCATTGTACAGTTCCTTCACTCTGGCATGCTAACTTTTTTTTTAAATCTGGTTTGTTGGGTTAGGGATCTGATTCACTGTAATACTCAGTGGGAGGGTAAAATTCTGTGCAGTACTTCTACCTGGCGCTGTCAAATCACTGTATGAGCACTTAGTTTAATGTGAGGAAAATCTGCTTTTGGTCAATAGGGTGAACCTCTCTCTAGCTTTGACTCCTATGAGAGGATAGTAAGATAGACCAGCAATTTTGCAAAATATTTTTGAGACCCACAATAAGAAATATATTGTGACTTATTTACACACAAATATGAACATGGATGCAACATTTTACAAAGCAGTGAATATCCTTATTGTATGGAGTGTTCACTATTTATATGTACATGTATTCCATTTTATTTAGTAGGCCACACAAATCCTGACCTACTAAACTGATTTCACAGCCCTCTAATGGGTCTTGACCTACTGTTTTGAAAAATAGTCGCAGCCAATTTACCGTTTAGTCAGGATGCCCTAGGGACGCGAAACCATCCTGGCTCAGCTCTTGGCAAAGAAGTAAATAGTACCCTTTAAATAATACACACTTGATTGAGTGTGTACAGTGAGGAATTTCTCAAATGGTAATACCCTATCATCTTCACACACAGGTAAATGGCATCAGAATCCTGGAGTGTCTTATTCGTTATCTCATTCTGCTCTGTGATACATGGTTTCAAGGTATTTCTTGTTATAAGAATAACATATCATGTAACAGCAAGAAAGTTTTCTATCCTGAAAGAGCTTCATTGCTTAAGCGGCTGAAGCACTCCAGGCATACTGCTGCATGTCCCTGTGTTATGGCAACTCCACAATGCTATTTGTGGAGACAAATAGCATTCACCCAGAGAGAAAATGACTGAAGCTCTGACAAACGAGCTGGGAGGGAATTGGGTAAATCATTTAACTACACTGCAGATTAGTATCCATTGATAAAGCAGTTAGAATAAGGTCTTCCACTAAAGTCCTTTGGCATACATTTTTATTAACCTGAAGCTTTCAGTTGGCTTCTAGAAACCAACCATATCTCTTTCTCTCTCCCTCCATCCCTCTCTCCCACATTCAGATGAAATTGGTGTATAACATTATAAAAGTTTTAGGTGTACATCATCAGGTTTAGTGATCATCACCCAAACTCTAGTTACCATCTTTCACCATACCCTTGACCCCCTTCACCCACTCTGCTTACCCTCTAACCCCCTTTAGGTTCCACATATAAGCACAATCATACAATTTTTGTCTTTCGCTTTCTGACTTATTTAAGATAATGCCCTCTAGATTAATCCTCGTTGTCCCAAGTGGCATGACTTCGTTACTTTCACTAGGAGTATCATTCCATTGTGTACGTGTAACAAAAAGTGTTAGCCATTTATTGGTGAACATTTAGGTTGCTTACGTATCTTGTCTACTCTAAATAATGATTAAGTGAACACAGGAGTGCATATGTCTTTTCAAATTAGTGTTTTAACTTTTTTCGATATATACCCAGGAGTGAAATGGCTGGACTATATCTTGGTTCTATTTTTAATTTTTTGAGGAACTTCCATATTTTCTGTCGTGGCTGCACCAGTTTGCATTCCCACCAGCAATGAACCAATGTTCCCTTTTCTCTACATCTTCACCAAAGCTAGTTACTTCCAGTGTGGATACCTTTTATTTCTTTTTTTGCCTAATTGCTCTGGCTAGGACTTCCAAATTATATTGAATAAAACTGGTAAGAATGGGCATTCCTGTCTTGTTCCTGACCTTAGAGGAGACAATTTCAGCTTTTCAGTGTTTATTATGATGTTAACTGTGGGTTTGTATGTACTCTGTATTACTTTCAGGTATTTTCCCTCTACTCCCACTTTGTTGAGTTTTTTTTTTTTCTTTATCATAAATGGATGTTGAATTTTGTCAAATGCTGTTTCTGTGCCTATTGAGTTCATATGATTTTTACCCTTATTCTTTGTTCATTAAGGATATTGGTCTGTACTTTCCTTTTTGTGTGGTGTCCTTCTATGGTTTGGATATGAGTAAAGCTGGCCTCATAAAATGGAGTAAGTTTGTGTGAGAGGGCTTCAAGAGCAGAGCCTCAGTTTCCTGGATCCAGCTGGCTCTCCCGGACCAAAGTCCTAGTGGGGACTTGCCTTTCAGTGTAGGTCCCCTGAGCTGGGGTGCTTGATGTGGGGCTTGCACCCCTTACTCTTCAGGGAGGAGCTCCATTTTTGTAATACCCTTTCCACTAGTCAGCACACGGGGGTGGGGCCTGGCAAGATTGTCTTTGTCACTTTCACCTGTCTCAACATGGCTCCCCCTCCTTTTTTGTGGAAGTGCTATTCTGTTAATACTAGTCTTGAGGTCTTACTTTAACATGAACCCGCTCATCATCTTTTGAGATCGCTCTTAAGCCAAAATTCTCATCGTTTTTGTACGTGGAAGTTATTCCTTTGCCTCTTTTGTTAAAATTTTGGACAGAGGAAATCTTTTAAGGCAGAGAGGGCAATGGCAGCCCACTCCAGTATTCTTGCCTGGAAAATCCCATGGATGGAAGAGCCTGGTACGCTGTAGTCCATGGGGTCGCTAAGAGTCGACATGACTAAGCAGCTTCACTTTCACTTTTCACTTTTCATATTCATGCATTGGAGAAGGAAATGGCAACCCACTCCAGTGTTCTTGCCTGGAGAATCCCAGGGACAGAGGAGCCTAGTGGGCTGCCGTCTATGGGGTCGCACAGAGTCGGACACGACTGAAGAGACTTAGCGGCAGCAGCAGCAGTATTTGCAAAAATGAAGTAGAGAATTGAGGATATGTATGATCATTTTCAAACTGTGGAAAGACAGTGATTCATGGAAAGTAGTTTAGATTTGGGAGTCAGAATAGGGTTTTGATTCCTACAGTTTTGTCAGCATTTTTCAAATACTCTGTCATTATCTGTCCCCTACTGGAAGATTTGATTTTTGATTGCCCTGGATTTTGGTATTACTTTATTAAAAACTTGACTTTTTAAGAAAAATTCCCACTGCCATGAGACTATTTTCAAGATATATCATTGACTAACAGAAGCAAGTCACAGAATTTTAAGTGTAGAAAACCCAATGTATGAAAGAAGAGATTATATATGCATGCATTTGTGTATATGTAGTAGTCTAATGACATTGATTGAACCACATAAAAATACTTTAGGAGACAGAGGTAGATCACATCTGGGGATAATTGACAAAAAACTTTTATCTCTTTTGATGTTTTCACAGTGATAATCTACTGTTGTGGCTTGACTTTGAATTAAAAAAATCAACAGGAAAAGTGTATGACTCACTAATGAATGATGGGATAAGCTGGCCTGCATTTAGGAAAGCAGGTTTAATTACTACCTCAAGCATACAGAAGGATAAGTTCTTCTAGAGTAATAATTACTGAGTGTTTATATTGTGCCGTCACCTCACTCGGATTTTTTTTTTCTACTCATTAATTTTCACAACCAAGAGAATGTGTAGGGCAGATCATTCCACTCCATGAGAGTGAAGTTAGGAAAGGTTGCATATGATAGAGCTGAATTTCCGGTGCACATGCTCCTTTCTCTTCATTCTTGCCTACTTCTGTCCTGGCTTGCATTTCTCTTAAGTATATATGAAAAATGTCAAACAGTTTTGAATGAAATACAGTGCATCCTATTGATTTTTTTTTTTAAATGTCCTAGGGAAAATTCTTAAATGTACTTAGAAAAGCTAAAAAAGAGAAAAAGCTCATACTGTTTTCCTCATATTGTAACCTTGCTAGTGAAGAGCAGTGTATTTCAAGTCGTCTGGGACTCAATGACAGAAGACGCTGATTACCACAGTCTCCAAGCGGGAGATCTAAATTTGACCCTGAAGCCTTGGTGTTGTATGACATGAAGTCAGACTGCAAGGTCATGCAGTGTTCTGCAAATAATCCTGTAATTAGATCTTCCAGGCTCTCTTAACTACAACTCTTTACTCATGTGGTGATTTGTACCAGCGAGCATACCCGAATTACTTAGATTTTTATTATAAAAGTAATGTGTGCCCAAAGTTAGGTGTTTTGGTAAGTATAATTACTGTCAACTTCCAGAGTAGAGGGACTTCCTTTTAATGTCTGTCCACTACTTAACAATCTAGGTGGGCGGGGACCACACCCTGATAGTTTTTTATCACTACCTTTACAGCCAGGATTCTAGTAGTGGTTAAAAAAAATTAAAGTGAAAATTTAGATGATGCTTTCTGCTTTGCTTTTTTACCCTGGAAATATACCAAACAGGCATTTATAAGAAATAGTTTAATTGCATCTGTAATATTTTTATTGTATCTAAGAAATTATTTAACCCTCATGTTAGACAGTTAACACCAAAGACTAATGTCCTTTTTCTGCCTTGCCTGCTCATGACAGAGTTAAGACTTTTCCCTGAATTTTGAGAATTGTGTATCTGTTAAGACAGATGAGAAGGTAATGAAAATAGAACTATAAATCTGAAAATGGGGATCAATCTTTACAAATCTTGCCCACTTGCCAGTTGACCTCAGTGTTAATTTCTGTGCAAGTGAAATTTCTGTTTTATTCACAATCTATCCCAACTTTGCCTAGCGCATACGAGTAAATTAGACATTGTTGACCTTAAAAAGGAAACTAGAAACCAGTTGTGCTGTGTGTGTGTGTGTTAGTTGCTCAGTTGTGTCCAACTCTTTGCTACCCCGTGGACTGTAGCCCACCAGATTCCTCTGTCCATGGGATTCTCCAGGCAAGAATAGTGGAGTGGGTTGTCATTTCCTTCTCCAATTGTGCCATACATTTCTTATCTAAAAGTAGGTGTAGTTCTTCATTTGTTGTTTTTCATTCACTCAGTTGTTCTCACTGTAACCCCATGGATGGCAGCATGCCAGGTTTCTCTGTCCTTCAGCATCTCCCGATCTTTGCTAAACCCATGTTCATTGAGTCGGTGATGCCATCCAACCATCTCATCCTCTGTCATCTCCTTCGTTTTCCTGCCTTCACCTTTCCCAGCATCAGGTCTTTTCCAGTGAGTCGGCTCTTCCCATCAAGTGGCCAAAGTGTTGGAGCTTCAGCATCAGTCCTTCCAATGAATATTCAGGGTTGATTTCGTTTAGGATTGACTGGTTTGATCTCCTTGCAATCCAGGGAACTCTCAAGAGTCTTTTCCAGTACCACGGTTGGAAAGCATCAATTCTTCAACACTCAGCCTTCTTTATGGTCCAACTCTCACATCCAAACCTGGCTACTGGAAAATCTATAGCTTTGACTGGGCATCCCTCATGGCTCAGTGGCAAAGAACCCGCCTGCCAGTGCAAGAGACACAGGTTCAATCCCTGGGTCGGGGAGTTCCCCTGGAGAAGGAAATGGCAGCCCACTCCAATATTCTTTCCAGGGAAATCCCATGGAAGAGGAGCCTGGTGGGCTATAGTCCATGAGGTTGCAAAAGAGTCGGACTGAACTTAGCAACTCAACAATGGTAACAATACTCTCAAATCCATACATGGCTACTGGAAAAACTATAGCTTTGACTAGACAGACCTTTGTCAGCAAAGTGTTGTCTCTGCTCTTTAATATGCTATCTAGGTTTGTCATAGTGTGTCTTCCAAGAAGAAAGCATCTTTTAATTTCATGGCTGTAGTCACCATCCACAGTGATTTTGGAGCCCAAGAAAATAAAGTCTGTCACTGTTTCCATTGTTTCCCCATCTATTTGCCATAAAGTGATGAGACTAGATGCCATGATCTTAATTTTCTGAATGTTGAGTTTTAAGCCAACTTTTTCATTCTCTTCTTTCACTTTCAAGAGGCACTTTAGTTCCTCTTCATTTTCTGCCATTAGAGTGGTATCATCTGGATATCTGAGGTTATTGACGTTTCTCCTGGCAGTCTGGATTCCAGCTTGTGCTTCATGAGCCCGGCGTTTCGCACAATGTACTCTGCATATATGTTTCCAAATGTCTAATGGAGAATTGTTCAAAGAGGTAACAAATGGGTGAATTCCTTTGAAAAGGAATGGAGCTTTGTCAAAACCCTTGTAAGCAGGCTTGGAGCCTTTTCTGGCAATCTCAACCCCATAGCCAAAGAAGCAGACATTCCCATAGGATACTGAGAGCTATGCCTCAGATATAAGAGAATCTCTCTGTTGCTACCATATCTTGCTTCCATTTTGAGTCCCCTCAACTCAGACTTTGTGATTCAGTTTCTTTTCTGAAGTCTGTCTCTCCCTCTCTCGGGCCTTTGACTCAGTAAGGCACTTGCCCAGTTCTCCTAGCTCTGACATAAAGTTTAATTCCACTTTCTCCCCAGCCTTCACCTCTTAACAGTTAGTATCTGACAACAGCCTGCCTGTAGCTCCTTCCCTGTTTTCCTGTTCTTCGTTACACCTGCACTCAGGCCAGGCTCCCACACAATATAATCAGTTGTTCTTAAACTGGGTCCTGTGCCAAACCTCTAGGGATTATGTTTCAAACCTATTTGTCAGTGTGGAAATAATTCACAGAGGATGATGTAAAGAATAGCATCAGCTCCACTGGGACTTTCTTGCAGTGCTGGGCCGGCAGCTCTAGATGTTGAACCAGCCCACATGACAACTTGCAGACCCAGTGAAGCTCTGATTGACCTGGAGTTTGAGCATTGACTTCAGGGGTAGGACACAGTAAATTTATTTACCTCTAAAGACTTTTTTTTTTTTTTTTCTAAAGACTTTTTGATGCCACTTTTTCTGCCACTGTTACATCTTTGCCACTTAGAGTTCACACCAGTCCTAAAATAAGTTTAGGTTGTGCCTTTTACCTTTTGCAGTCAGGTGCCTTCATTTGATATTAAGGTTAAGAAACACAGTGATTATTCTTCTTGGCATCAACTTTACTGAAATGTATTTTTTTGGCTTATTCTAATTACACATCATAACTTAAAAGTATAATCTTTAAGGTGTTTTTTATTTCTTTGCTTCTCTATGAATGCCTTAGGGCTTCCCTAATGGCTCAGTTGGTAAAGAATCTACCTGCAGTGCAGGAGACCACCTGCATTGCAGGAGCCCTGGGTTCTATCCCTGCTTGGGGAAGATCCCCTGGAGAAGAGAAATGGCCACCCACTCCAGTATTCTTGCCTGGGAAATCCCATGGACACAGGAGCCTGATATGCTACAGTCTGTGGTGTCGCAAGCGTTGGACATGATTGAGTAATTAACCACCATGAATACCTTGCCTGAGCTTTGATTTTATCATCTATAAAATGAAAATACAGACTGTCACCAACATTTACAGGGGGTTTGCTATGCTAGGTCCTTGCTTAGCACTTTACAACAAAGTTATGGCAAAACTAGAAGGTCTTGTCACATGAGGTCATTATTCCCACTCCTACCTCTGAAGGGACAGAGAGGACATGGGCTAAGATTCAGGATTTGGCTTACCTATTTAACAATATATCAAATCTCCTGACTCCTAGAGCAAAGATGTATGATCTTGGAATAGCAAAGGTGGACTTTTTAAAGAAACAAGGGCAATAGGGAGAGGTGGGGAAGCAGTGGTTATTTTCCATTTATAATTGTGTTTTTTCATTCCTTCCCTTGTCTCTGTCCAAATGCACAGTCCCACTTCTTCCATGCCCTCCCAACACAGCCCTGGTACAATAGTGAGCATCATCTGAGATCCCCATACAGCACACAGTTCTTTGCCTGCAGCTGTAGTATCGATGGGGTGAGAGCACATAGCCCTCATATTTATTGAAATTATCTGGTTTTAATCTTAACGAGAAGCTAAAACTGACCAGACCTATTTGTTGATCTTTTTCTTCTTGAACACATATGAGCCTTTATTTCTCTTTTATTAAAGATGGAAATCTCTCCTCAGAGTAAGTCACGTGCAGCATTAACCTTGTAATCCTGGCTTAGAAAGTTTTCTCAGAGCTTTGAAGCTGAAGCGTGAATCAGCATACTGACTCTAGGCAAATCCACTCCAGAAAGCCATTTCCTTGTGAAAGTAGCATCACACGTACAAAGAAGATGTTGCTCATAATACTGATAGACTAAAATGACCAAGGGGTCCAAAAATCTCTTTGTCTCATTAGCATTCTGCAATGAACAGTACAGTAGTTGACAGTAAAATACGTGGCTCTATGGAGATCCCTTTGATAATGATCGTAATGGTCCGTAGTATATCTAGATAACTGCAGAGGTGTGGTGTGGGGTGAATAGTGTCTCCTCCAAAAGTCATGTCTAGCAAGAATCTCAGGATGTGAAAACAAATGGTTTCTCATCTTGTTTTTTCCATTAACTCCCTGACTATAAGCAAATCACTTAACCAAGTCATCTATGAAACAAGAGTTTTACTGAGGGAAGCCTATGATGCCTCCTAGTTTGAACATTAAAGACCCAATAATGTCTTTACTGTGATTTACAAGGACCTGAAGCTGTGCTTGTCTTTCCTTATTGATTCATGTGAGGACTCTTCTGTCTGGGAGGTTCTGGCTTTTGGAGCAAGTGCAGTGCCAACAGGGCTGCATGTCTCCCCTTACTGGAGCTTGTTTTCCAGAACTGTGAGTGTTGTCACCTTGGTTGAGTATGACTCTTCACACAGGTGCAGGAAGATATTTACAAGCAGTCAATATCAGGAATGGAGTTCCTTCTGTATTTAGAATCCCAGGGGGACTTGTGAAAGAAGAGTTCCTGAAATGCTAGGCTATATAGATGGGAGGAATTAATAGCTCAGTCCTTGCAAGTAAAAGTGAAGGAAAAAAAAGAGCATTAAGATGATCTATAGTCATTTCACTCCAAAGTACAAGTGTCTTATTGCAATGAAATCCGCTCTTGTGATATCATAAATTTCCTCTGGAGTAACCTGTGTTAGGTGACTTTGGATCCAGAAAGAGACTCTTAAAGGAAGCCAAAACAGAGTTGTTGGCTCATCATTTGATATTAACGAAGTGTCAAGTTCATAAGCTACTGTACAGAAACTTTCCCACTGCAAACTTTTTCTATGATGACCTGGAAACACGAAGTACAACCCTAAAAGCAAGGGCATAAAGGAGGAATGTATCATATTTGTCTTCATCTAAACTAAAATATGAAGAAGTAGCTCCTAAGACGGTCTCCCAGTATGTGGGGGAGTGTTGGAGAAAGGGTTTCCATTTTAGACCAAAGACAGTGGGGGGCAGGATTTTCAATTTCAGTGCACAGGATCCATTAGATTTTCCTTAGCAATTTAATGATAGGGTTTAATAGGGAGGAAGAGCTGCAGAACTATGTTCTTTGGGCCTTTTTATGTATTGTACGAAGCCATGAAACTTGGGTTGGTAGAACGATAGTATGGAAACTTTAAGGAATTGGACAATAAAAAAACATGCTTGCTGATGTGCTGTGGGAAACTTATGATTCTGTATTATTTGGAGTATGAGGTTTTTAATTGTCTTACTCAAATTAATTGAAGTCTTGGGGTACCTATAAGTGAAAACTTAATATTATTTGCCATTGTATAAAATATATATGTATTGGTTTACATATATTTGTGTTTAATACATAATTATACATTGTAACATGAAGATAATGGAAAGTTGACTCTATTCTGATTTTTCTTTTTTCTTTTTGATGCTTCTGTGTAGATTAAGTCAATCAGTTACCAACCCAAGGGAGACTGGAAGTGGATTCCAGTCTGAATTTTGTTTCCATGGTAACTCACTAGCGACCATAGCTTGTTCTACTTTTTTTTTCTGGTTGTTAAACTGACTTAAATCTTCACTTTTATGTAGTGAAAAATAATTGACTATTTGTTGGTATTATGCCAATTGCAAAGAATCTGAGAAATTAAAAAAAATACTGATTTCCATAAGGAAAATATTAGAAATACTGGATTTATTGATGCCAGTCTTGCCAAGGATGCCTGATTTAGAAACCAGGGATGCAACTGTCATTTACCAGAGAGTGCAAGAATACCCACATCTCATTTATTGCCAATCAGTGGTCTTCACAAAGTCCTTGAAAGAAGTCTCTAGACAGCCTGAAGTTTGTGATTTGAATTTGGTTCCCAGATCAAAGCAGAGGATTGAAGAGGAGCCCCATTTGGAGCTTCACTTCTTTCCAAGCATCTTCGGACTAAACGATGGCCAGGCCTTCACAGTCTGCATCCAGACCTTGCCCCCAAGCCCATGGGTCAGATCTCAGCACCCTCCTGGGAGAAAAGGTAGAGTTGTTACCCTCATGCTTTGTTAGGAAAACAAAGAAAGTGAGTTTGCCTTCAAGACAAACCGAGGGGTAGGGAAGAGAGTCTCCATGAGAGATGATCAAGCCCTGGGCTGGTTTATCTTTCTAGTGATGAAGTACAGAAGTAAAATAAAGCTTTCAGTATATGTGTGCTGCTATTTCAGTCTCTTGTGACTTCTCCCACTAGAGGAAAGAGACTGTCTGAACCCAAGAGTCTGAACTGTACAAAATCAGGGTGAAGGGTGATAAGGAGCCTAGATGCTTTTCCTTAGAAGCAAATGAAAATGAACACTCAACTCCTCATTTACCTTCTTCCACCTTGCTACTATTTCCCAGATAGCATAGTTGGTAAAGAACCCGCCTGCAATGCAGGAGACCCTGATTCAATTCTTGCATTGGGAAGACTGGTTGGAGAAGGGATAGGCTACCCACTACAGTATTCTTGGGCTTCCCTTGTGGCTCAGCTGGTAAAGAATCCGCCTGCAGTGCAGGAGACCTGGGTTTGATTCCTGAGTTGGGAAGATCTCCTGGAGAAGGGAAAGGCTATCCACTCCAGTATTCTGGCCTGGAGAATTTCGTGGACTGTATAGGTCATGGAGTTGCAAAGAGTCAGATACGACTGAGCAGCTTGCACTTCACACCTTGCTGTATCACTCACCATTGACAAACCAATAGGTCATCCCGAGGAGAGGTCTTCTTACTTGAGCTGTCATTGACTCAGAGACACCCTGAATGTTTCAGCCTGGTGGGACTTTTGAAATCATCAGGCCCACTTGCCTATTACCCAGTTGAGGGAGGGGAGCCAGTGGGAAGACCTGCTCAGGGTCACCAAGAAGTGACAAAGTTAGGAATCCAACTTGGGTGTGAATCCAAGATTCTGTCACCCATGTCTGCCTGTCCCCTGCTCCATTTCTGTCATATCACCAGCTCTTTGTTGCTGTCACTTTTCCCCCCCCCCATGTTCACTTGTTTGCCTTAATGTGACTGTTTTCTCTGCTCAGAGCCCAGCTTGGTTTAAGTTTTATGTTTTAACATCTCAGATTCTGTTTGAAAAAATATTTCCATTTATTATTGTTACTGAGTTTATTCTTTAAGTGCATGAGGAAAATAAAAATCTGAATTTCAGCCCACGGAACCTTGTGTAGTATGAGTTTATACAGTGAGTGCAGCACCTTCTTGGTGTGAAAAGGCAAAGCATATATTTAAGTGCTAGTCATCTTTGAGGAGAACTCCCACTTGATCCTTTGTCAGATCAGGTGTTTTCTCTAAGGCCTTCCTAACCCCACTTACAGAGCTGCCACCTTTCCTCTGTGTCCTCACAATATTGTGCTGAATTATAGACTGGCCACATTGTTGTAATTATCTCTTTCCATGGAAACTGGCCCATGCCATTTGCAGCAGTGGTTCCTCACTATAGTGAGGATAAAATAGATCTTCTTAACCATGCCATGCAAAGCTCCCTGCCGTTGGCTCTCTGTCCACATCTCCAGCTTAATTTAGTGCCACCACCTTTCATATGGTGTTCTGGCCACACTGCCTGTTATTTCTATCATGGCTCTTTTTCTTTCCATAGCACATGTGTTAATTTCTGTACATTTATTTCAATGATTATTGATGCTGAAGAAGGTGATTCTGGAAAGACCACATCCAACAAGATAAGTCAAGATGCTCCGTCCATGGCAACAGCAGAGATGCAAGCAGGTTATGCAGAGGTGCTGGTGGGAGCCTGGTGGAGTCCTGTCTGATGCCTTCTCTTGGCTCCATGAAGTATAAGACTGTATGTTAAAGAGAGAACATGAGGCTGGGGGAGAATGAGTGAATGTTTACTCAGATATAATGCAGTTTCTTTATCCATAAAGTAAATGTAATAATAGGGCCTCACAGAATTTTTATAAGAATTAAGTAAAGAATAGATGGTATAGCCACAGACGCACAGAGTTAAATACCCCTAGACATGCAGTAATTACATATGCAACACATGCAGATACTACCTATCCATAGACATACAGGTATTGCAAATCCATACACATATAAAGAAAAATAATAGATAAATGGATAAAATCTGGGTATATCTTTGAAGTTTTTAGAGCACAATACACATATATAAGAGGGTGAGGGGCACAGTATTGCTTAGTGCTGTGTATGTTATGGGTTGAGTTTATATGTTGGGAGTGCTAACCCCCAGTACCTCAGAATGTGACCTTATTTGGAAGTACAGTCACTGGAGACATACATTAAGTTAGGATGAGGTCATACTGGAGTAGAGTTGGGCCTTAACCCAATATAACTGGTGTCCTTATAAAAGCGGGGGATTTAGACACAATCACTGAGACAGAAACAATGTCAAGTGAACCTAAGAGTGGATATTGGGGTGATGGATCACCTAAGAGCCAAGGAATGCTAGTGATTTCCCCACAGCCAACCCTACTGACACCTTAATCATGGCCTTTTAGCCTCCAGAACCATGAGCCAGTAAATTTCCTTTGTTTGAGCCACCTGGTTTGTTATACCTTATTATGGTAGCCGTAGCTAACTAATAGACTATGTTGAGAGCAGAGGCTTTGGAGAATGACTCGCTTGATTTGAATCAAGGCTCTATCACTTAGTAGTTATAGAACACTGAATAAGTAAGTTATTTCTGTTCTCATCTGTAAAGTTGGGATAATGATAGCAAACATTTGGTAAGAGCTTACTCTGGGTGCTCTTCTCCTGTATCTCATAGTATCTCATCTCATACTAAGTCCTAGGCACTCATATATTCTGTATGTTCTTTGCAGCCCTGGAAGTAGGTCCCCTCAGCATTTTATGGCTGCAGATTCCAACCAGACTTTCTGCTTTTAGAGCCCACCCTCTTAACCACTCCTATTCCCTGCTTCTCTAGTGCCTCCCTCATAAGTGAGCTAGGAGGTGATGCTTTTGAAGTACTAAGAGCAGTGCCTGCCATGTAGCAAGAGGGCAATAAAAATGGAGCTATTTTACTATTTAAGGGGGATGAGGAAGAGATGTGACAGTTGTGTGTATCAGGACAGACCTCCTACTAGTGAAAAATGGGAAGATAACTAGGCAGTGGTCATTGTCCATCTGAGGACAAATGATTAAGATTGCATAATTTATCTTCAGCAATGCTTATATTTTAGAAGGACTTGTAGTTCCTGTACAAGCCTGGTGGCATGAAAAAGCAATTTCTTCCTTTTCTTTCTGGATATCATACTAAAGCAAGAAAGGTGAATGAAGGAAAAAACCTGATAACTCTGTTTTCAGTGAAAGTAGGTGACAGCCAAGTGTGCTAACTCAGAAGTGCTTAGGGACTGCCAAAAGCAGCAAAGTTTACCACAGAAGCCACATGGAGTGAATGCAACACAAACTTCATCAGGGGAGTAGGGTGGGGAGGTGGGAAATCAAAAGTGAACTAGAACAGGGAAAGAATATATATGCTGATTATAAGAGCTGAAAATGAAGGTCATGATCATTTTCATAGATGCTTACTACATTTGACAAACTAAACTGTTTATGAGAATAGATAAATGCATTATTAATGTTACAAAACTACATCTATTTCAGTTCTAAAACTGGCATCAAAGTCAATGGGACAACACTAGACTCATTCCCGACTAAAGGAAGGAACAAAATCAGGAATCTATCTTTTACCAGTATTGTTAAACATTTACTGGATGAACAGTTACACAAGAGAGAGATGTTAAAGGTTAATTAATTTTAAAAAGAGGTGGTAAGGATGAATGTTATGGTATGTGAAGTGTATCTAAATATTTCTGTTTTTAATACAGGAATTGGTAAAACTCATACTCTTTTATAGACAATATAGATAATATCATATATCTGGAAAATAAAAGAGTAGCTAAAAATATAAAACTATCAGAAGTTCCTCTGGGTCCTAGACTATGCAATTAATATGCAGATATCAATAGCTGTCATGTATATAACCAGTGAAGTTGCTCAGTTGTGTCCAACTCTTTGCCATCCCATGGACTGTAGCCTACCAGGCTCCTCCATCCATGGAATTTTCCAGGCAAGAGTACTGGAGTGGGTTTCCATTTCCTTCTCCAGGGGATCTTCCTGACCTAGGGATCGAACCCAGGTCTCCCGCATTGCAGACACACTTTACTGTCTGAGCTACCAGAGAAGCTCTTCATGTATATAAGCAGCAGGCAAAAGAGGCATTTCATAGTGGAGGCAGGATGGTTGCAGTGCAGCTGGTAAAACTGGGTAGTATTCCAGGAGGAAAAAAAAAAGAATCTCTTACATATATCTCAAGAAAAAAGGATTTAAGTGAAAAGAAGAAATTACAAAACTGCAGGAAGAAAACATGGAAGAACTCCATTTTAACCTTGGAACAGAGAAGCTCTTACTAAATATTTCTCAAAAACCAGAAGCTATAAAATATTGATGGTCAGCTATACTGCTGCTGCTGCTAAGAAGCTTCAGTTGTGCCCAACTCTGTGCAACCCCAAAGACTGCAGCCCACCAAGCTCCACCATCCCTGGGATTCTCCAGGCAAGAACACTGGAGTGGGTTGCCATTTCCTTCTCCAATGCATGAAAGTGAAAGTCAGTCAGTCATGTCTGACTCTTCGTGATCCCATGGACTGCAGCCTACCAGGCTCCTCTGTCCATGGGATTTTCCAGGCAAGAGTACTGGAGTGGGGTGCCATTGCCTTCTCCGATGATCAGCTATAGACATACATTAAAAAACAACAACTTTTACATAGCAAGAATCAACATAAGCAAAGTGTAAATATGAAAAAGGTTATAATTCATTTATAAAGACTAATTAATGATTAATTATCTGCCACTTATCTAAGGGCAGGGGTTATATCAATGACTAAAACTGACAAAAATCTCTACTTTATTACACCTTATTTTCTAGTTAATTTATCAATTGTGCCTTCCTCATGTATGGAAACATTAGAAATTAAGAATAAGACTATCAACCTAATAGAAAAATGAGTAAAGGATACTAACAGTAGTTCATGCAAAGAAAATTCAAATCTCTTAACTCTTAATAATAAATTAAAATATACTGACTTCATTTATATAGAAAGAGAATTAAACTACATTTATATACCATTTTTCATTTATCAGTTTGATAGTATCTAGAAGCTTAACAAAGTTTTCTGGGAAGGCTGTGGAGAACAGACTTACTCAGTCTGGGAGTCTAAATTAATACAGTCTCAATGGACGGCTTGGAGAAGGAAATGGCAACCCAGTCCAGTGTTCTTGCCTGGAGAATCCCAGGGATGGGGGAGCCTGGTGGGCTGCCATCTCGGGTCACACAGAGTCGGACACGACCGATGCGACTTAGCAGCAGCAGTGGACGGCAATTTGGAATATCTATCAAAACTGCAAAAGCAAATAGCTTTTTAACCAAGAGGTTTGTTTTTATTAATAGAAACTTAGACTCATGTTTTTACAGGTGATAAATGTCATATAGTACTAGCTATTGAAGCACTCTTACAGCAAAGGTTAGAATCAATCCAAGTGTCCATCACTTTGGGATTAAATGGGGGTACATCTATCCCAGAGGTCAGCAAATAATAACCCACAGGCCAGGTCCAGCTCAATGCCTGTGTTTATATGGCCCACAAGCTAACAAAGGCTCTTACATGTTAAGTGCTTTAAAAAGGCAGAAGGATGATGTTTTGTAACACATAAAAATTATATGAAATTCTAATTTCAGTGTTGATAAAGTTTTATTGGAATACAGCCATACGAGTCAGTTTGTATGTTATCTGCTCTTGCCCTCAGGAGCTGACGCTGTGACAAAGACCATATGTGCCTCTCTCATTGCTTACTTCTGTTGCTTGACTCACTGTAAATTGTAGTGATGCAGTTAGAATTTGACAGTGTTTCAAGTGCCATACAACTAATACATAGAATTTTATGACCCAAATGTAATGATAAATTTAATAGATCTCCACTTATGCAAGTGAAAGTTTTATTTGGAGGTAATACATATCCAGGACCAAAGACTACTGCAGACAATAGAGGCAGAAAAATAATTCTTTACCATTTTATTGTTTTCTCAAACAACAAAATGCAAAGGATAAAGTTTCACTTTTACTTACTGTTGATTTCTAGACTGTCATTTCAGAGGTATGTAACATACTTACTAGAGAATGAGGAATTCACTGGAGATTTTCAGTTGATTGGATGGAGTCTTTCTCGACATATTAATGTATGCAGGAACTAACTCTTGGGATTCAGACACTCGAATGGCATTTTTTCACAGTGCTCAGTCTTACAGAATACATTTATATTTGTTGCAAAACAAAGATTTTTCCATTTCTGTCAAATTAAAAATGAGCTCCTATACCTGTTATCATGGCATTTTTATTGAACTTCTTAGCCTTTTCAACATTTGTTACTTTATTTTTACTCTGTGTTTTTCATGGAACCACTCCTAATCGCTCCTGAGTCATATAGTATCTGCCTTTCAGGTGTAACTTAATTAACACTCAGCTAATTTATCAGTGGATTGGATAATTGTTAAATAATTTTGATCAGAAATCCCCCATCCTCTCTCACCTAAGCAAGGCAATCAAAACTATTTATTGGCCTGAACACATCAGTTTCTCTATATGCTTGCTCTTAAGAGGATTTAATACTCTGATAGGGGAAAAAAAAAAATTTGAACAGGATTCTTAATGAATCAAAACATGCTCAGATTAAATGATTAGAAATTCCCAGTTAATTACTAGGAAGGAAAATAATTTAATTATAGTTCAGCTCTTACGTGGGTTACTGGAGTGAATGTTAAGAAGGACCCTTTCAATCACTTTTCCATTAAAATAAAACAGGCACACTGAGAGATGTAATTCTCCTTTTTTTTTTTTTTTTTTACCCTTTCCAAATTGTATCATTTAAATTGTGTTCAATGTCTCAGTTGCTTATACAAACAACTATGAGCATTGTAATTGACTTGTGAGACAAAAGCTCAACTTATGCATATGGCGAGAAACACTGGGGATTTCTAAGTAAATATTCAGGTTAAAATTTATAGACATCTTGATATCCTGGTTATATTGCCTTAGCTGAGAGTACTTGAGGACTTATAATGGACTTTGGTCATTCTGAAGGGGTCTTTAAGAAACTGCCTGCTCTGTATCTACCAGGATAATCACAACATAGCACTAACAGTTAAATTTTGTTTAGAATAGCAAATACATTTTATTAAACCTAGATATGAGGCAAGTCAACAAAATCTCTTAAAAAAAATCTTACTGTGCATTTATTTCATAATGTTTAAAGAATAAAATGGGAAAATAAAGGTAGAGGTAGATGAAATAAATGTTTTCCCATAGAAATTAAGGTTTTATAAGAGAGCAATTCTCAGAACCCTACATTAGGCCAGCCTCAAACATGAATCACAGAAGTTTTTCTTCTATCATGGAGTATAGAGATCTATGACACCCCAAACCCCAGTATTAGAATGTTCAGTTCAGTTCAGTCGCTCAGTCGTGTCCATCTCTTTGTGACCCCATGAATCGCAGCACGCCAGGCCTCCCTGTCCATCACCAACTCCCGGAGTTCACCCAAACTCACGTCCATCGAGTCAGTGATGCCATCCAACCATCTCATTCTCTGTCTCCTTCTCCTCCTGCCCCCAATCCCTCCCAGCGTCAGAGTCTTTTCCAATGAGTCAATTCTTCACATGAGGTGGCCAAAGTACTGGAGTTTCAGCTTCAGCATCATTCCTTCCAAAGAAATCCCAGGGCTGATCTCCTTCAGAATGGACTGGTTGGATGTCCTTGCAGTCCAAAGGACTCTCAAGAGTCTTCTCCAGCACCACAGTTCAAAAACATCAAGTCTTCGGTGCTCAGCCTTCTTCACAGTCCAACTCTCACATCCATACATGACCATAGGAAAAACCATAGCCTTGACTAGACGGACCTTTGTTGGCAAAGTAATGTCTCTGCTTTTGAATATGCTATCTAGGTTGGTCATAACTTTCCTTCCAAGGAGTAAGCATCTTTTAATTTCATGGCTGCAGTCACCATCTGCAGTGATTTTGGAGCCCCAAAAAATAAAGTCTGACACTGTTTCCACTGTTTCCCCATCTATTTCCCATGAAGTAATGGGAACGGATGTTACTTTTTAAAGAAGCTTTCTCACTACCAGACATCCTCTTCAGAGTATTAACGTTATTCCTAGGAGAGATAATACTTTCCTAGGAGAGAGATACAAGATTTTCCTTGTCAAAATGGGTAAGTTAGGAACGCTGGCCATATAGGTGGAAAGACCTGAAAAGAGAAGAAAGGGGTGTGGGGAACATTGGCAGAGAATTCCCTTTTTGTAGCTTTGATGACATTCAGGTATATTCTTAGGTGCCTTTCTTGAAGTCCACCAGCAAGGTTAAGTAGTAAGAATTAGTATGTAGTATCTTCTATTGGGCTTCCCTGGTAGCTCAGCTAGTAAAGAATCCACCTGCAATGCAGGAGACCCTGGTTTGATTCCTGCGATGGGAAGTTCCCCTGGAGAAGGGGTAAATTACCTGCTCCAGTATTCTTGGACTTCCCTGGTGGCTGACATTCAGCTATATTCTTAGGACTGTTTCTTTAAGTCCGCCAGCAAGGTTAAGTAGTGTGAGTTAGTATCTAGTATCTCCTTTTAGAGTGGTTCTCAAACTGTAGCGTGCAGCAGAACCACGAGGAAGCCCTCTTAGTTATAAAGCTCCAGTCCAGAATTTTCAGTGAAGCAGGTTAGAGGTGAGACTCAAGAATCTGAGAATTTCCCAGTGATTCTGCTGCTCATGGTTCAGAGGAAAAGTTGGCAACTGACATGCATCTGGAGAAAAGCAGAAGGGTACACATTCCACTGAAAAAGATAAGGATTGTTGCTAATGTCACCTAAGCCCTCGGAATTTTTTATTGCATGAAGGTTAAATTGAAATCAAATGGGAAGGTTGTGTTTGAGAGAATATTAGCAATTTACAGAAAATGTTTATGCTTCCTAAGGAGGAGAGTGATGGTCCTCATTTTTTGTGCCCATTTCATTGACTAATAGCAAAAGGACTTTCTGTATTCCTGCCAGTATGTACTGTCAAAACATGGTCTTTGCTCATTTCACTATTCCAATTTCAATCTGTGGATGAAAAGATCAAGGTTAGTAATAAACTAATGCCCATCATATATTAAAGAATTCTCCACCTAGTAATAGATCTTAGCTTGGCTAGTCAACTCTGTCTACTGTATAGCCTTAAATGAATGGAACATCAGAGTGGCTTCAAGAAGAGGTGAAACTCAAATTTTGAGATACTAATCTAGTGACTGATTCTCAGAGTTTGTGTGAATCAGAATTACCTACAGCAATAAGTATTATAGAGATGATTGAATTAGTATGGGGTCTGAATCTCTTACGTTTTACAGACTTCCTCAGATGAGTGTATAGAAAGAGTTGAGACCCTCTGGTTGGGAGCTATGCTTCTTAAACTATTATAATGAAGAACCAGATTTTTTTTTAAAATTCAAACATCATAGACCAATACTTTTGTAAAATACAGTAAAATTAATGAGTAAAAATGAAATTTAAAAGCAAATGCAAAATATAGACACTAGGGAATAATAGATTAAGTTACTACCTGAGAGTTCCTGCCACAGAAAACAATTATAAAATATAGAAGCATTGAGAAGTGAACAGAAGCAAACAGATCCTGGTGGCGAGTATGAGGTTGAAGGAGGGAAAGTAGGGAGTTACCTAAAGTGAGCCCTTCACTTTTGCAGCTTTCCCCTTGTGCTGGAGATAGTTGGATTTTCATAGTTCTTGTTGTGGGGGAGGTTACATGACTATTCAACTTCCAAAATTCATCAATCTACACCTAAAATTAATGTATATATTATTGTATGTAAATTATCATTCAGTAAAACTGTTAAAATCCATACAATAAAATAGACTTTAAAAATGAAGCATTATATTCCAAGGAAGTTACAAAATGATGAAGAAATTAGTTTTTCAGAAAACAAATAGGTTTTTGTTATATTTATCTTCAAAATTTAAAATAGAATAAAATATCAACATAAGAAGATATCTCATCTAACATCTGGTTTTCACAGTTGAGGTGACCAAACGTTGGAATCCTTATAAATTGATCTGTGTTGTGATGAGAAATAATGTAATATTTGGCTTAGTTCTGAGGATTTTTCAAAACTGATGAATATAGGTAAATAAAATATTCATAATTCATTGTTAGTATCAACTAAACTAGTAATAAAATATAATCCTCAATATTTTATTTTTATATTCAGGAAGCATACATTTACATATTCATAAACATCTCTAAATACTTGTTTTTCTCACTGAGGACTAATAACACACAAACCTACCCAGGTTTCTGGACCACATTGTGAGTAACACTGGTCTAGAGAACTGGAGTCAACCAGTTGGCCTAGACAGTAACCAAGGGTGAATTAATAACATCTGCTTTGGAGCACTGCAAGTAATTCACTGTAATTGGCCAGTCTCCAGTGCTACAAAATTAAGGCTACCTAATAATTTTTGTGATGCATTCTGTTACTCAATTGAGTACATATTTGTCTCCATTAATAAACTGTAAATTGCTTGCAGGAGGCCATTACCTATTCAACTGTCTCACTTGAAGAATCTAGCACAGTCTTATAAATAGTAGCCACTCAGTATAATATTTGTAGAACTTAATGTTTGTTGAAAGAACACCAGCTGTGTTTTAGATGTTCACACCATCACTGATGAAACTGACTTACACTTAAAGCAAAGTGATATTTTCAACATGTCAAGAGTTTGATGGAGACAGACCAAAACAGAGTCATGGTTTTGACATTAATTATCGAAGAGAATAGCAAAGAAAGAAACCTTATTTGATAATACCTATGAACTGTGATGTAACAAGACAGTGACATGTAAAATTGAACACTGTGGGCTATTGCTAGAGTATATTTGACTCAGTATCATGGATAAGAAACCAAGACTGTGTCAAACAATAGCCTATAAAAGTAAGTTATGTAACTCTTTAACAGAGTAGTAAATTCTTGCCAGCAAACCAGATATTTTGCTGCTTGGAGCATGCCCATACATCAACTTGCTCTTTTATTCAGAAGATACACTTCAGAAATATACATCAAGAAAATCAATAAAGAATATAATTCAGATAGAGCTAAATCAAATGTGAAAATTGAAGGAACACTCAAGGTAAGTCTGGAAATTCACACTTTGGGAGCTGTCTTGTAACCAAGGATGTCCTTTACGTAATATGTAATGATAATATTGATTATGTTATTATATTTAAAGCAAGATTAGTAATCTCTGACAATATTATTTTATTGCTTAATACCATTTTATTTATTCTATTTGGCATAAGAAGGCAATTTTGAAGACCTTTGTGACTAAGATGGAATTGTCAATTGTGCAAGTGCCCTAAAACCAGCTGGCATGGGTTTCTGGAAAAATCGGACAGTCAGGGAAGAGAATGAGAGGTAGTCTGTCACAGGGAGGTGTGGTGATGCTAGAGAAGGAGAAGAGTCGTGTAAAGGCAAGCAAAGAAAACTGGAGTGACACTGGCAAAGGACATCAGAACACTAGCCCTGCCTTATTTAAAGACCCAGGGTTAGATGTATGTTTCATTCCTTCAATTCTTGGTTCATACCTTAGTTTTACCCCTGGGAAAATCTCATAATGCCTCCGTGTCTTAGCTATAAAATATACCTCTGCCTCTGTGTCTGTACTATACCTAGTATATATAAATATACTAATACATTTATATATTAGTATATATAAATATACTAATGCCTCTGTGTCTTATCTATAAAATATACCTTTTTAAGGTGAGAATTAAATAGCATTTAAAAGATTTTAAAGAACAATTTTAAGAATGTCTGACTCGGGATAACACCTACTGAGTGTTGACTTCTTGTATGGGTGGTGTTTACTTGTTTGCTTTAATTTCATTTTTTTGTAACTGGGCACATTGTATACACTAGGCATATTCATTCAACAAATAAAATGAATAATCATGTCCTTTAAATTTTTGGCAAGTTGTATAAAGCAAAGAACTGCTGGGAGAGAAGATGATTGGCATAAAGAACAGACTCCTCTCTCCAGGTATAAATGGAGGAAAACTATAGGGAAGAAATTGATGTCTAGATACTTAATTTAAAAATAACAGAGACTTTTGTGGGAGGGAAGAGGCATTGTTCAATAGAAGTGTTAACTAAGAACTAGAAAAAGTTAAGGCAACAGGCTGCCTTAAGAACCTTCTCATTTGGAAGCATTTGAGCAGTGCAGGGGCAAAATGGGTGGGATGTCTCATAGAAGGGGTTCTGGCATTGAATCAAAGATCCTATTCTCTTTCTTGGATCTTTGATAATCTTGGAGTCTGTGTTCTCCTTGTCCTTCATTTATCTGCTATCTTTTTAACTATACCTCTTTGAATTATTTTTTGTAGGTTTTCTAGTGAATATGCGTGTGTCTGTATGTATACTTGTACCATCAACTCAGATCTATTATTGTATCACTTTATATGGAATGTAAGTGGTAGCCCTATTTACCCATTTCTCCTCCTTCCTTTTCTCTATTTGCCATATGTATTTTTTTCATCTAGATATCATCACATTTTAAGCCCCAAACTACAATTTCATGATATTTTAATTAGAAAAGAAAAAGATAATCTGTATATTTACTCGTTTAACATTTGGGTGCTCTTAGTTCATTTTAAAGCTTCAAGGAGCACTTGTCTTCAGCCTAAAGAAGTTTATTTAGCACTTTTTGTGATGTACATTGTCTCATAACAGATCTCAATTTTCATTTAGTTAAAAATCTTTTTTGCTAAGTACAGAATTTTGAGTAGATAGTTTTTTTTCTTTTCCTTCTAGCACTTTAAAAATGTCATTCTACTATCTTCTGGACTTCATTTTTCGGATAAAAAGTCATTAGTGAGTGATAACTGTTGTTCTGCATGTAATGCTTTGTTTTCTCTGGGTGGTGTGAGGTTTTGAAGTGTTTAGATTCCAGCAATTGGATTAAGATGTGCCTCCATGTGGTTTTCGGAGAAGGCAATGGCACCCCACTCCAGTACTCTTGCCTGGAAAATCCCATGGGTGGGGGAGCCTGGTAGGCTGCAGTCCATGGGGTCATGAAGAGTTGGACATGACTGAGCGACTTCACTTTCACTTTTCACTTTCATGCATTGGAGAAGGAAATGGCAACCCACTCCAGTGTCCTTGCCTGGAGAATCCCGGGGACGGGGCAGCCTGCTGGGCTGCCGCCTGTGGGGTCGCACAGAGTCGGACACGACTGAAGCGACTTAGCAGCAGCAGCAGCCATGTGGTTTTCTTTGCACGTATCCCTCTTAGTATTTGCAGTGCTTCTTAAATCTGTAAATTTATGTCTTCAGCCACATTTTAGACAAAATATTGCCTTTATTTTAAAGTATTTTTTGTATCCCCTTTATCTTCTTTTCTGAACTCCAAGTACCTTTATGTTAGACCATTTTATTTTGTCCCATAGCTTTCTGGGGCTGTGTTTATTTTTTTCAGCCCTTTGCCCTTGCTCTTTTCTTGTGATTAAATGCTCTCTCTATATGTTTATCTTTAAGGGCACCTATTCCTACTTCTCCCCAATCTACTATTTAACCTAATTGAATTAACTCTTTTTTTTAAAATTTTATTTTATTTTTAAACTTTACATAATTGTATTAGTTTTGCCAAATATCAAAATGAATCTGCTACAGGTATACATGTGTTCCCCATCCTGAACCCTCCTCCCTCCTCCCTCCCCATACCATCCCTCTGGGTCATCCCAGTGCACTAGCCCCAAGCATCCAGTGTCGTGCATCGA
>NW_011494766.1:428133-428939 GCF_000754665.1 Bison bison bison | reverse complement strand
CCTCCCTCCTCCCTCCCCATACCATCCCTCTGGGTCATCCCAGTGCACTAGCCCCAAGCATCCAGTATCGTGCATCGAACCTGGACTGGCAACTCGTTTCATACATGATATTTTACATGTTTCAATGCCATTCTCCCAAATCTTCCCACCCTCTCCCTCTCCCACAGAGTCCATAAGACTGTTCTATACATCAGTGTCTCTTTTGCTGTCTCCCATACAGGGTTATTGTTACCATCTTTCTAAATTCCATATATATGCATTAGTACACTGTATTGGTGCTTTTCCTTCTGGCTTACTTCACTCTGTATAATAGGCTCCAGTTTCATCCACCTCATTAGAACTGATTCAAATGTATTCTTTTTAATGGCTGAGTAATACTCCATTGTGTATATGTACCACTGCTTTCTTATCCATTCATCTGCTGATGGACATCTAGGTTGCTTCCATGTCCTGGCTATTATAAACAGTGCTGCAATGAACATTGGGGTACACGTGTCTCTTTCCCTTCTGGTTTCCTCAGTGTGTATGCCCAGCAGTGGGATTGCTGGATCATAAGGCAGTTCTATTTCCAGTTTTTTAAGGAATCTCCACATTGTTCTCCATAGTGGCTGTACTAGTTTGCATTCCCACCAACAGTGTAAGAGGGTTCCCTTTTCTCCACACCCTCTCCAGCATTTATTGCTTGTAGACTTTTGGATTGCAGCCATTCTGACTGGTGTGAAATGGTACCTCATAGTGGTTTTGATTTGCATTTCTCTGATGATGAGTGATGTTGAGCATCTTTTCATGTGTTTGTTAGCCATCTG
>NW_011494766.1:345105-428033 GCF_000754665.1 Bison bison bison | reverse complement strand
TTTGAGATTAGTTGTTTGTCAGTTGCTTCATTTGCTATTATTTTCTCCCATTCTGAAGGCTGTCTTTTCACCTTGCTAATAGTTTCCTTTGATGTGCAGAAGCTTTTAAGGTTAATTAGGTCCCATTTGTTTATTTTTGCTTTTATTTCCAATATTCTGGGAGGTGGGTCATAGAGGATCCTGCTGTGATGTATGTCGGAGAGTGTTTTGCCTATGTTCTCCTCTAGGAGTTTTATAGTTTCTGGTCTTACATTGAGATCTTTAATCCATTTTGAGTTTATTTTTGTGTATGGTGTTAGAAAGTGTTCTAGTTTCATTCTTTTACAAGTGGTTGACCAGATTTCCCAGCACCACTTGTTAAAGAGATTGTCTTTAATCCATTGTATATTCTTGCCTCCTTTGTCAAAGATAAGGTGTCCATATGTGCGTGGATTTATCTCTGGGCTTTCTATTTTGTTCCATTGATCTATGTTTCTGTCTTTGTGCCAGTACCATACTGTCTTGATAACTGTGGCTTTGTAGTAGAGCCTGAAGTCAGCTAGGTTGATTCCTCCAGTTCCATTCTTCTTTCTCAAGGTCGCTTTGGCTATTCAAGGTTTTTTGTATTTCCATATAAAATCAACACACAGAAATCCCTTGTGTTCCTATACACTAATAATGAGAAAACAGAAAGAGAAATTAAGGAAACAATTCCATTCACCATTGCAACGGAAAGAATAAAATACTTAGGAATATATCTACCTAAAGAAACGAAAGACCTATATATAGAAAACTATAAAACACTGGTGAAAGAAATGAAAGAGGACACTAATAGATGGAGAAATATACCATGTTCATGGATTGGAAGAATCAATATAGTGAAAATGAGTATACTACCCAAAGCAATTTATAGATTCAATGCAATCCCTATCAAGCTACCAACAGTATTCTTCACAGAGCTAGAACAAATAATTTCACAATTTATATGGAAATACAAAAAACCTCGAATAGCCAAAGCGATCTTGAGAAAGAAGAATGGAACTGGAGGAATCAACCTACCTGACTTAACTCTTTATTTTAATGGATTCAAAATTCATTTTGTTCTTTTGTATACTTGCTATTTCTCTGCTGAGATTGCTTATTCGTTTATTTACTAAGTGCATATTTTCCTTTATTTCCTTATGTAACCTTTAGCATAGTTACATTAGCTATCTCTTTATTTTTCACTGGAGGGTAATTGCTCTACAGTGTTGTATTGATTTCTGTCTAAAATGACGTGAATTTGCCATCAGTATACATATATTCCTTCCCTCTTGAGCCTCTCTTCCAACCCTGGCACCTGTCCCACCCCTCTAGGTCATCACACAGCCCTAGTCTGAGCTCCCTGTATTATACAGCAACTTCCAACTAGCTATCTGTTTTACATATGGTAAAACACTGCTCACTTTAAATCATAAAAACCTATTTGCCCATATTTTTAAATTTTATTCATATGAAAGTATATAAAAGTAGAAATACAAAGTAGATTTTATTTACTATGTTGCTTGATTTATACCTTTTAAATATTTATATGATATATGGCTTTCCTTTTTTCTGAGGCCTTGAATAAAGGGATTATAGAAAATAAGGTTGAAGGCATTAGCCAAATTATAGATGAATGAAATTTTAGGTCATTCCAGATTCAAATATTATTTTAAGACTATATTGACTTATGCAAATATTGGAGCTGTTTTGTACCCATATTTTGTAAAGAATGATCTTGTAGGAAGTGTGAATGAAAGATTTGAGAAAAATAGGATTAGAGAAGGAACAAGGGCAAGACACAGTGTGAAATAGTAAAGGATCTGAGTAGTGACAATGTAAATGTGAATTTTAGAAAGAAGAACAAGAAAATGCTTTTAAGGAAGAACTTATGTATGTTCCTGAGAAATATGTTATGAAACTTTGACAGTCTGGGCTGGAGATATCATTAAATAAGAAAGTAGATTTTATCAAATTGCTACCTTGTTGTAAAGGCATCAGTTCAGTTGCTCAGTCATGTCTGATTCTTTGCGACCCCGTGGACTGCAGCACATCAGGCTTCCCTGTCCATCACCAACTCCTGGGGCCTGTTCAGACTCATGTCCATTGAGTCAGTGATGCCATCAAACCCTCTTATCTTCTGTCGTCCCTTCTCCTCCCACCTTTAATATTTCACAGCATCAGGGTCTTTTCCAGTGAGTTGGTTATTTGCAACAGGTGACCAAAGTATTTGGAGTTTCAGCTTGAGCATCAGTCTTTCCAATGAATATTCAGGACTGATTTCCTTTAGGATGGACTGGTTGGATCTCCTTACAGTCCAAGGGACCCTCAAGAGTCTTCTCCAATGCCACAGTTCAAAAGCATCAATTCTTCGGTGCTCAGCTTTCTCTATAGTCCAACTCTCACACCCATACGTGACTACTGGAAAAACCATAGCTTTGGCTAGACAGACATTTCTTGGCAAAGTAATGTCTCTGCTTTTTAATATGCTGTCTAGGTTGGTCATAACTTTCCTTCCAAGGAGCAAGCGTTTTGTAATTTCATGGCTGCAGTCACCATCTGCAGTGATTTTGGAGTTCAAGAAAGTAAAATCTCTTAGTTTCCACATCTGTTTGCCATCATGTGATGGGACCAGATGCCATGATCTTAGTTTTCTGAATGTTGAGTTTTAAGCCAACTTTTTCACTCTCCTCTTTCACTTACATCAATAGGCTCTTTAGTTCTTTGCTTTCTGCCATAGGGTGGTGTCATCTGCATATCTGAGGTTATTGATATCTCTCCCGGCAATCTTGATTCCAGCTTGTGCTTCCTCCAGCCCAGCGTTTCTTATGATATACTTTCCATATAAGTTAAATAAGCAGAGTGACTATATACAGCCTTGATTCCTTTTCCTATTTGGAACCAGTCTGTTGTTCCATGTCCAGTTCTAACTGTTGCTTCCTGACCTGCATACAGGTTTCTCAAGAGGCAGGTCAGGTGGTCTGGTATTCCCATCTCTTTCAGAATTTTCCACAGTTTATTGTGATCCACACAGTCAAAGGCTTTGGCATAGTCAATAAAGCAGAAATAGATGTTGTTCTGGAACTCTCTTGCTTTTTTGATGATCCAGCAGATGTTGGCAATTTGATCTCTGGTTCCTCTTTTCTAAAACCAGCTTGAACATCTGGAAGTTCATGGTTCATGTATTGCTGAAGCCTGGCTTGGAGAATTTTAAGCATTACTTTAGCAATACTTGGAGAATTTTAAGCATAGCGTGTGAGATCATATGGTGGTTCTATTTGTAATTTTTTGAAGAACGTCCTTAGTGTTTTCTGTAATGGCTGTACAATTTGCATTTCCACCAAGAGTGCACAAATATTCCATTTTCTCCGCATCCTTACCAACACTTGTGATTTCTTATCTTTTTGATCAAATCATTCTAACAGGTGAAAGTGAAAGTGAACATGGCTCAGTCGTGTCCCACTCTTTGCAACCCCATGGTCTATAGAGTCCATGAGTGGGTGGCCTTTCCCTTCTCCAGGGAATCTCTCCAACCCAGGGATTAAACCCAGGTCTCCTGCATTGCAGGCAGATTCTTTACCATCTGAACCACAAGGGAAGCCCTCTAATGGATGAAGTGATAACTATTTTTTTTTTTTTGCATTTTCATAATGATTGGTGACTTTTAGCACATTTTTATGTATATGTCAGGTATTTGAATATTTTATTTGGAAAAATAGCTGTTCAGGTCCTTTGCTCATTTTTTAAATTGGATTATTTGTGTGTGTGTGTGTGCGTGCTTGCACTTGAGTTGCTTCTTTTCCCAGTATGTTTTGGATATTAAACCTGGAGAAGTTAGGTTGTTTGCAGACACTTTCCCATTCTGTAGGGAAAATTTTTTTCCCATTCTGCCTTTTCTTCTTGTTGATTATTTGTTTTACTGTGAAGAGGCTTTTTAGTTTGAGATATTTTCCATTTTTGTTTCTGTTATTTGCACTTTTGGTATTGGTTATTTTTAAATGGTTTCCTGCTGATTGGATATTTCAAGCTCAGCCTGAATTAATTTCCTTTTCTCTTGATTATGTGCCATGTTTTCTTGTTTCTGTGTATATCTAAATTTTGGATTTTATATTTGATTTTTTCAATGATGGAGAAGCTCTGTGTTCTATTATATTCTGATGAATATTGAAAACAAAATTAGCAGTCAACTTGACTAAACCCCTATCTCTTTTGTAATTTTAGTAGCTGAATCTCTGTGCAGCTCTTTTGGCTTAGTTGGGCTCCTTGGAGTGTGATCTGTTCATGGTGGAGACTTGGGCAGAGTTTATGCCTGGAATATGGAATTTTCCCTCTCTGACTGTATTTCCTTAGTAGCATTCTCACTGACTTGTGGCATCTCTAACTTTATCCTTTGGGTCTTCTTGACAGTAAAACTGCAGGCTTATATCTGAGTTGTAGTACCTCACATGGTGTTGACTAGGGTCTGTCCTCTGATAGGAAAAATATATTAATACAAACAGAATCCTTCGTGTGTAGTTACCTTTTTGCAAGTTCATGTTCCTTCCTGTTCCTCCTCCCCCTACCCCGCCCTCCTTCTCCAACAGTTGGTCTAGGCTTTGCTGTTCTCCAGTGCCTTCAGGTAGTTTTACTCAGAGTTTATAGCTTTTCTCTGTAGTCTAATAGAAACTACACCACTGTAACTGGAGGCAAAATTATCTCAATATACTTGAAAAGATGAGGATAACATTGCTTTATAGTATTGGTTTTCATTAATCCACAAATCTGTGATTGAAGGAAGATTTCCCTCTTTATATTGTCATGGGGGTTACTCAGAATAGAATAAATATGGATCCATAATCCAGACTGATCAACGTTAAAATGAGAGAGCAAAGCATATGTAATGATACTGCATCTGACACTAATTCTGCCACTTTCCAAATCTGTGATTTGCTTTCATGGTATTGACTATATTTTTACATAAGATAATTACAGCCAAAGTATTATAATGAAAGTGATACATAATGTGGCACTACCATAAACTTCAGCAACCAAGAACAATATGAAATAGTTTAGCATCGACTACTCTGCTTTTATTAAGAAAATTCGTCTTCTGTTATGATTTTTTTTTTTTAGCTTAAAATGGCATCCTAAGAAAATAAATCAAGCTCAAAAGTACTCATTGGTTTCCTTAGGAACATAATGATAGCATAGAAATTTACCTAAATAAGGGTAGGGACTCAGAAAATAATTTTTATAATTACCTGATTAATTCAGAAATTCTTACCATTAGAACATAGCAGGACAGCTCCCAAGCTACATTTAATTTAGAGGTGGCCATTTTGTGGAAAACTGAATCAGCCTCTTTGTGTCACGTGTTTACAATGATGCTAGCTGAGATTTGGAAATAGTGCAAGAATGGAAAAATCTTATGTTACAAATGTCTCCTGGATCTAACTCAGGGACGAGAGATGGGTTTAGCAGTCATCATATCTTTCCTTGATTTTTAAAAAATACCTTAATGTATAAACCTATAACAAAGTCCATGACAAATGCTTTTCTTCTATAGTCTATTTGACTCCATAAATTTATTTTGGAATGAGGTAGAAAATAGGAAAAAAAATACATGTTTGTGCTCTAAAGTAAATGGTGGTAAGTGGTCCCACTGCACTAACAAAATAAATGAGACTGTGACAGTAGGGGAATTCGAGCTCTTCCTTTTATCTTAAACAAATGCCATTTGAGAGAAAGCAAAAGGGTTTGCTTTTTTCCCTTGTTTTTCTTCTTCTCAGTATAATTTGCTGTGTTCTTAGGACTGATTATTTCAAAATTGCACAAATAGATTTGTAATAAGAATGTCATTACAAAAAACAATCATTGCAATCTGGACAGTCGTTGGCCTCTAGGTTGTCTCCATTCTGACTAGATTAATGACTTTGTATTGATTTTTTTGGTGTGTGTTGCTGTATTTAAAACATGATAATCTGCTGTTATATTGATCATCTTTTTTCATTAAAAATGTGAAATTACTTTCCAGAGAAGTTATAAACATAGATGTTTTCAGTATCTTTATGTAAATGCTAAAATCTTAAAGACTGTACTAAATGAGATTTAGAATTTCCTACAAGGACACATTTATTGTTGCTTTTTTTTTTGTTTGTAAAGCCGCCAAACTAAATGCTTTTATCAAAACTCTTTTGGGGGAATCCATCTTCATGATAGCTACGCCTTAGGAAAAGATACTGAAAATCAAATGAACAGGCTTTTCTTGGGGAGCAGTCACCAACTTATGCAATGAAAATATTCAATTAAATGATACACTTAACCATTTCATGTTTAGTTAAATGATAGTGAAACATCCAGAAGCAAGCCATAAGCAGTCTGTCATTTGGTTAGAGGTATACACTCGAATTACATTTGTTCAGTCCTGGTTTCATCACTAACTGAATGGCAGTAGGCAACTCCCCCAACCTCCCTGGACTTTAGCTATTTACCTATGAAATGGGATTAATATTAATACTACCCACCACACAATGCCATTGGGGGGTTAAATACATTAATATATGTAGAGAGCATAAAACATGATGATGATTTATAAATGTTGGCTCTGATTATTAGAGGCAAGTCCAGAAGACAGCTGTGGAAAAACACTGTTCTCTTAAGGGTCAGTTTTCTTTACAAGGATTAAGCATGGGACCTGCTACACAGTCAATTACTTCTAAACATGAGCCAGAACTAACTATAAGTCAGAATGCATCAGTTTCGAATGCATCAGTTTCACTTGGGTCATTAAAAGAAAAAATCACACGAGTTTACCTGTATTATCTTGGCTGGATTTCTTTTGTTTACTTTCCATATCACTGTGATTCTCCTTAGTTTTGACTGTGAGATTCAAGATACAGGTGCTTCAGGGAAAACTTTAACCTTTTCTTTGTCTTTTTCTCTTTAATCCATTCCGTATGTCCTGGAAAATAAAGGACAGTAACCTTAGGTAACTCAGATAGCTCAGTGGTATGAAAGACTGATTTTAAAAATTGTCCTATGGGACTCAAGGCACAATATTGTACTTTGAAAAAAGTCTGTTCTTTTAAAGAACAAATTGATCAACAGATAAAAGACAAAAGTGATAAAAAGGAATTTTGAAGTTCTACCTGAAAGGATCTGCAATTGTTTAATGTTTAATGTTTAACTTAGAGGGGAAAAAAAAAAAAAGCAACTCTGTGCCAGGTAAAGTTAGGACTTGAGAAGAAAGAAACCAAGAAGCTATATTGATGCACAAAGACTTTTCCTAAATTGGCTGGATTTCTCTAGAGCCACTTCATTACTTGGCATCCCACATGGCTTATGTATTCAGTGTAGACTGTGTGATTTCACACTTACTGATGTATTCATTTGTTCTCAAGTATATGGAGAGAGAGCTCATCACAGAGGAAAAACTGTGAGTGACCTGTGAAATCCAAGGAGTTTTAGCTCTGCTTCTGATTCTCAAACTTGTTAGTTCAGTTGTTCAGTCCTCGTCTCTTATCTACAATGAGAAAAAAAAAATACCTATCTCTCCCAGATGAGAGGTCTCGATGAAATAGTGAGTGAATAGATGTGTCTCATACAGAGTAGACACTCAAGAATTGGATATCAGTGTTCGATCCCATTATCCCAAACTTTTCCCATAAACTGCATCCGGTGAATATTTGAGGCTTTCTGGGCCAAATGGTCTTTGTTATAACTTACCACTATTGTTACAGCATAAAAGCAGCCTTTAGGTTCTATATAAAAAAGTTGGTTGCATCCCAGTAAAACTTTATGGATTTTGAACTTTGCATTTTGTGTCATTTTCACGAGTCATAGAATATTAGTCTTCTTTTGACTTTTTTCAAATATTGAAAATTTAAAAGTCATTCTTCAACAGACAGTATAAAAACAAGTGGCAGAATGTAGTTTGCTGGCTGCATTACTCAGAAAATTACAGACTACAAAATGAAATTCAGAATTGTAATAGTGGCATATTTTTGTGACACTGTGAAAATTAAAAGATGCATTTGGGGAAATAATGAGAAATAAGACTGGGTGAGAGATAGCTATAGGCTGAGGTGAGATTTTGAGTAAACACATAGAAAACAGAAAACTGTTTAAAGCTTTGAGCAGAGCCCTTTCTGTATGGTGTCTGGGGAAAACAGATCTGGCACATGGCAAGTGAAGAGACCTCTGCAAAGTGAGCCAGCTCGACGGTGCCTGTTAACTGGGCCTTGAGGTGGTGAGCAGCGGGGACGGAGAAGTAGATCATTTTCCAAGCTCTGTTTTGCCTTTATTTTTCTCCAGAAAGTAGTGTAGAGCAAGTACTCAATTACTGCCTTTTCTTTCTTTTTTTTTTATGTCAATAAATTTTGTTTTGTTTTGTTTCTTTTTTACATTTTATTTTTAAACTTTACAATATTGTATTAGTTTTGCCAAATATCGAAATGAATCCGCCACAGGTATACCCGAGTTCCCCATCCTGAACCCACCTCCCTCCTCCCTCCCCTCCCCTCCCTCTGGGTCGTCCCAGTGCACCAGCCCCAAGCATCCAGTACCGTGCATCGAACCTGGACTGGCGACTCGTTTCAAACATGATATTATACATGTTTCAATGCTATTCTCCCAAATCTCCCCACCGTCTCCCTCTCCCACAGAGTCCACAAGACTGATCTATACATCGGTGTCTCTTTTGCTGTCTCGTACACAGGGTTATTGTTACCATCTTTCTAAATTCCATATATATGCGTTAGTATACTGTATTGGTGTTTTTCTTTCTGGCTTACTTCACTCTATATAATAGGTTCCAGTTTTATCCATCTCATTAGAACTGATTCAAATGTATTCTTTTTAATGGCTGAGTAATACTCCATTGTGTATATGTACCATAGCTTTCTTATCCATTCATCTGCTGATGGACATCTAGGTTGCTTCCATGTCCTGGCTATTATAAACAGTGCTGCGATGAACATTGGGGTACACGTGTCTCTTTCCCTTCTCACTCACTGTCTGTTTGACAGTCCATCTGGGTAGATGGTAAGCACAGTGTTGGCTGCAGCTGAAGCCCCCTTTGAATTCAAAGTATTTGTTCATTTCTTCACTGAGTTCGTCTAACATGTTCGGCATCTTACTAAGTCCCAAGATGTAAAAATATAAAGTGTGCATCCTGTACAAGTCTCACAGGATGGTTAAGAGATCAGTATCTCAGCAGGCTCACCTTCAAGCTGTATAAACAAGGGCAAGTACACCTCTGTAGCTCACGTTGCCCTTCTGTTATAAAGCCATCTGATATAGTAGCTGCTCCTGAGACTTGGGCAAGGTGTTGGACAGGGAGGTAGTGAAGGGGATCAGAAGGCCTGAAGCTGCCTAGAAAGTGAGGGCAGCCTTGCCAGCAGACACCCGGGCACCCTTCAAGGGGGAGGAGTGAGAGATAAACAGGAGGACTGCCCAGGGGTAGGATGGAGGGTGCTCTCCATGAGGGAACAAGCCTCAGCTGTCAGATTTATTATTTAAACGATTAAAGGTAATTTGCACATTTACATAATATACAAATAAAATGTAGTTAGGGTTCTGCATTTTATTGAATAAATTATGTAGAAGTGATCTCTTTAAAAGTTCAAAGTCTGAATTACTTCAGTTTTAAAGATAAAGCTGTGCCTCATAAATTTTTATTTCCACTAGGCTTCCAACAAGTCTATTACAACATTGGCTAAGTGTCCACGGATAATAGACTGCTTGCTAGTGAAATAATGTGTGATAAGATAGCATCTTTTAAAATAGCATCCTACTTATCTCTGTTTCTACAAAGATATTGGTAATTCTACCAAAATACTGATGAAACAGATTTTCATCTCAGATTTTTTTTTTACCTCTATTAGATAACACATTCAAATTTGCTAAATATTGGCACCTCTATATCTGAGTTTCTCTCAAACATTGAGGGCAGATGTCTTATGGTAGTGCTCAAATCTGGCCATAAATTATGTTTTACAAGCTCATGAGACACTGTGTCCTTTTTCTGTCATTCTTCAAATTAGTGACATAGTGGGAACCGTGTACTATAGACTCAGACATGCCTGTGTTCAAATCCAGGCTGTTTTTCAATAAGCTGAGAGCTTGAGCAAGTCTTTTAAACAACTTGTCATGTTCATCTTGTCCAAGATTGGAGTAGCCCAACTGTGCCTAGTGTGCAAGACTATTGTGATGATTCAAGACAGTGTGTGTGAAATCCCTACGGGGCACAGTTTCTAGTACAGAGCAGATTTTCTCGAAATGGTGAGCATTCTTGTCATTGTCATCCTCATTATCGTCATTCACTATTACAAATAGTAATTTCTCTGAGTCATTACAAGTTCATGTTGGCCACTGACCACCTGGTTGAGAATCATAATTTACAGATTCCTTGGTACACATGCTGCTCAAACATTTTCTCAGTCTCTGAGCATCCTGTCCCATGCTACATGGGAGTGAAAGAGGGGATGAGCAAAGGAAATCTTTCTTGTTTCCAGCTGCTGGATTAAAGTTTTCTATAAAAATGTTCAGGTTATAACTAAGTACCTATAAATATTCCCCTATTATGGATGAAGGGATTCAAGGGAGAGATGAGAACCAACTTGATAATGATTATTTTAATCTTCTAGTCTTCCAAATTAGACCCTCCAGTAGAGCATTTTGTCACTTGAAAATAAGGACCACTGCCCTAGACAAAAACTTCACAGAAATTCCTGAAATAGTTTCTCAGTACATTTCTGTCATCTTACTCCTCCCTTTACCAATCCATCCCACACACACCTGCCAGAACAATCTTCCATAAATACTCTTTTCTTTGTATCTCATCCTTGTTCTGTAATCTACAATGCCTCCCTGTTGTTTTTCTGTATAGTAATTCAGAATTCCAGTGTCACCATCAGCCTTTCCTATTCCTTCTTTTCCTACTTTATATCCAATTATTCCTTCATAAAACAAATCAGTTCTAAATAAGCCAATTAATTTGGCCAGGAAACTTCCTGAATCCACCCTTCTCTACATTTTCATAACTGTCCTAACATTCACTTCGCCTGTTCCCAGAATCAAATTACTTGTTACTTTCTACAAAATACGAGCCAGAACTTGGGCCCAAGTAGTCATTTTTTAGTTCCGGCCTCTTTCTCTCTGTTTTTCACAACTGGACCCTCTGATATTTCCCTGGTAGGTCCTCACGGGAATATGGATTAATTAATTAATCCTTCCCCTGGAGCATTGGTATGGGAATTTCAAGGTGACAAATCTTTGCATCTTGATCACTTTCAGCTTCGTACCCAGAGTATCTACTACCACCATCCATTTTCAGAGGACTTTTGTCAACGTTCATTGGGAAGAAGCAGGGGCAAATTGATAGAGGTAAAGAATTTCTGAAACCCTAAGCCACCTTCAGGACCAGAATCACAGTTTCAAGGATGAAGCTAGTTAGCCCCTTAGAGTCCTGCTTACATAAGAATCCATTAGGGCCACAGTAAGTTCCAGGAAGCTATCTAAGGCACTTGACTCAACCTTCCACTGTGTACCATGTTGGTTCTGCTGACTGAACTAAGCATGCCTTGCTTCTCCTCCTTATCTCCTCCCATACACACATCCTAAGAATGGAGCCCTGCCATGAATTCTAGATCTGCATTGGGATTCCAAGACACATAGCTAGTGCTTGCTCATGCCTGTCCCCATTGCTAGATCAGATCCCTTGGCCTTCACTTGCTGAATGCAGTAGTGGTAGATTCTCTGTTTTTTTGTCCTGTACTAATTGACAAAAAAATAACTTTTTTCACTGTTATAAGCACTCTTTTCCCCAAAGTGTTTAATCTTTGAGAAATCAAACACAAAGTAATTCAGAGATGACATTGAAAATAAAAGTTCTGACAGTTGGTTTGGAGTGGATATCCTAATTTGGTTTTCTTATAATGATCTCGTAAATTGTTCACTTTCATTGAAAATGTACATCACATCAGCAAAATGTCTGGGAAATACAGAGCCCTGAGACTCGATTCATCGCCAAAGATCTTCTACTTTATGAAATTTTGAAAGCACATCTGCCGTTGAATTATTAGTTTCTTCCTGAAAAGCAGATCTCCATTGCCCCTTTGATGTGCTTTACTTGCTTTCTCAGAAGATGAGAGGGAAATATTAATTCAGTCAGCAAATACTTACTGAGTACCTACTATGTGTAATTGAATTTACTCCATTAGGGAAAACTCTCTTTAGGTCTAAACTAGAAGATTGCCAGTTATTTAATAGTATTTTATGTTTTTATATCCAAATTATGTTTTAACTAACCACAGCCTTGGAATCCAGTAGTCCCTACAGACAAATTAGTTTATTTCTTTCCCAAGTGGATCAAGGAGTCCTGACTTTCCATCCATCCCTACTGGCTCCCTGTTGCCTTAAGGCTAATAAGTAACAAAGATTTCTTTATTCATTAGTTTATCCCAAACCAATTCATGTTTCCAAATCTCAGAACCATAGACTTGAAAACCTGGAAGGTGCACGCTTTTGAAACCATCCCTGAAATTGATATCCAGTGAAGAATAGTGATTTGGCCAAGGACAGTCAAGCCTGCTAAACCCTTACCTTTATGTTCCTTTGTCAAACATCAGATTCCTGTTTTCTGAATGTAACTTAATTTGTTTTTCTATTTTTTTTAATTTTATTTTTTAACTTTACAATATTGTATTGGTTTTGCCATGTATCAAAATGAGTCCACCACAGGTATACCTGTGCTCCCCATCCTGAACCCTCCTCCCTTCTCCCTCCCCATACCATCCCTCTGGGTCGTCCCAGTGCACCAGCCCCAAGCATCCAGTATCGTGCATCGAACTTGGACTGGCGACTCGTTTCATATATGATATTATACATTTTTCAGTGCCATTCTCCCAAATCACCCCACCCTCTCCCTCTCCCACAGAGTCCAAAAGACTGTTCTATACATCAGTGTCTCTTTTGCTGTTTCGTATATAGGGTTATCGTTACCATCTTTCTAAATTCCATATATATGCGTTAGTATACTGTATTGGTGTTTTTCTTTCTGGCTTACTTCACTCTGTATACTTATTTTTAGAAGACATGATAGAAATTGTCAAGGTATTTCAAGTACAATTTTTTTAATGTAGCTAGAAAGAGAGTGGGTTTATTAATTAAAATATTATATATAATAATGCATGACACCATATATCTTTTTTCAAGCATTGTGCTGATTCAGAATATTTAAATCATGAAGGCATTTCTGGGATGGGTGAGGAAAATCTTTGTGGCTAGTGATAAGTGACTATCCAAGGAAACATGCTTCAGTCACACACTTAGGGGACTGAACAGTGTCTCCTGGTAATTAAAACTGTTCTTGGCTTTTGAGTCAGGGAGAACTGGTTACAAATCCCAATTTTCTGGTTGTTTGATTCTCAGCAGTTTACTCAACCTTTGTAAGTTTCCAACACCTCAACTGAATGGTGAAGATAATAATACACTTACCTCCTAGTTGTAGAGATTCACTCATGCAGAGTGCTTAGAATCTTTCCTGAGATTTCATGAACATTCACATCGTAGCTTTAAAAAAAATATATGCATACCAAAAGGAAGTACTCAAGTTTCTGTGGAAAACTTTTTGCCACTTTCAGATTGGCTCCAGTTTGTATCGGGGCTGGCACATTCTTTTTTGCAGCACCACATGCACGTGTTGCTAGTCAAAACTTGTGCTGGGTTCCTTTGCAAGTATTCTCAGGTTGCTATATGGTTGCCAGTGCAACCAGACAGCAAGCGTCATAAAGGCCAGTATTACATTTCTTGTTTGCTTCTTTCTTACTTTACCCCTCCTTCCTTCCCTCTCTTCCTTCTTCTTTTTTTCCCATTTGGTGCTTAATAAATGCTTATTGCTTGTCCAACTGGCCATTTAGAGTGAAATAATTCCTGAACACTCTTCAGCCTTTCCACAGAAAGCTAGATGACGTAGATATAACAGAACTCAAGAAACAGTAGGAACCACTTGAATTAGTTCCACAGTTGAAGGAAAAGGCATTCCTGAAGGAAAATCCTTTTAAAATCACATGTTTAATCTCACACAAGCCAATTTAAGTTCCCCCAAGCCATGTTTATCTGTGTACTGACCGCTTTCCATCTGAGAATTTAATGTGCAGTCAAAAAGTGAACAGGATGTCAGTTCCTCTGCATTTCTTTGGCATAATGAATGCTGTCGTCTTTGCAGGGAAAAAATGTTGGTAAACTATGAATGAGATTTTAATTGTGATAAGGTAATTTCTCAGAAAAAATTATGGCATGGGGAAGAATACAGATGTTTCCTTCATACACTTCACTCTTTAATCACAATGACAAACTCAGTAGAAAGCTGCCTGTATTGTTTAGCCCTTTAATAATGTATGCTCACTCTGGTGGCCACAAGGAGATGAAAGCACTATGTGATTTGGAAGAGTGAGGGGTCAGGAGTGTATGAAGTCTAATAAGTCATCCAGAAGTTGGAAATGAAACCTTTTTATGTGTATTTGTGCCTGAAGTATGTCATTAACTGATTGGAATTTTATACCTGGTGCTAAGATTTTGGGGAAAACTATCAATTTGAGAGAAGTTGATTATCAGAGGCCAAAGTAAAATTTGAAGACTAGTGCTCAGTGTATATATTTAGTTTGAAAAATTGGCCTGATAGCATATTCAAAAGCAGAGACATTACTTGGCCAACAAAGGTTTGTTTAGTCAAGGCTATGGTTTTTCCTATGGTCATGTATGGATGTGAGAATTGGACTGTGAAGAAGGCTGAGCGCCCAAGAATTGATGCTTTTGAACTGTGATGTTGGCGAAGACTCCTGAGAGTCCCTTGGACTGCAAGGAGATCCAACCAGTCCATTCTAATGGAGATCAGCCCTGGATATCTTTGGAAGGAATGATGCTAAAGCTGAAACTCCAGTACTTTGGCCACCTCATGCGAAGAGTTGACTCATTGGAAAAGACTCTGATGCTGGGAGGGATTGGGGGCAGGAGGAGAACGGGACGACAGAGGATGAGATGGCTGGATGGCATCACTGACTCGATGGACGTGAGTCTCAGTAAACTCCGGGAGTTGGTGATGGACAGGGCGGCCTGGCGTGCTATGATTCATGGGGTCACAAAGAGTCAGACACAACTGAGCGACTGAACTGAACATTTTTAATGAGTTCAGTTCGGTTGCTCAGTTATGTCCGACTCTGTGACCCCATGGACTACACCACGACAGGCCTCCTTGTCCATCAAAGACTCCTGGAGTTCACTCAAATTCATGTCCATTGAGTCAGTGATGCCACACAACCATCTCATCCTCTGTCGTCGCCTTCTCCTCCTGCCTTCAATCTTTCCCAGCATCAGGATCTTTTCAAATGAGTCAGTTCTCCACATCAGGTGGCCAAAGTATTGGAATTTCAGCTTTAGCATCAGTCCTTCCAATGAATATTCAGGACTGATTTCCTTTAAGATGAACTGGTTGGATCTCCTTGCAGTCCAAGGGACTCTCAAGAGTCTTCTCCAACACCACAGTTCAAAAGCATCAATTCTTTGGTGCTCAGCTTTCTTTATAGTCCAACTCTCACATCCATGCATGACTACTGGAAAAACGATAGCTTTGACTAGACATTTGTTGGCAAAGTAATGTCTCTGCTTCTGAATATGCTGTCTAGGGTGGTCATAACTTTTCTTCCAAGGAGCAAGCGTCTTTTAATTTCATGGCTGCAATCACCATCTGCAGTGATTTTGGAGCCCCCAAAAATAAAGTCTGCCACTGTTTCCACTGTTTCCCCATCTATTTCCCATGAAGTGATGGGACCAGATGCCATGATCTTAGTTTTTCTGAATGTTGAGTTTTAAGCCAACTTTTTCACTCTCCACTTTCACTTTCATTAAGAGGCTCTTTAGGTCTTCTTCACTTTCTGCCATAAGTGTGGTGTCATCTGCATATCTGAGGTTATTGATATTTCTCCTGGCAATCTTGATTCCAGCTTGTGCTTCATCCACTCCAACAATTTTCATGATGGACTCTGCATGTAAGTTAAATAAGCAGGGTGACAATATACAGCCTTGACGTACTCCTTTTCCTATTTGGAACCAGTCTGTTGTTCCATGTCCAGTTCTAACTGTTGCGTCTTGACCTGCATACAGGTTTCTCAAGAGGCAGGTCAGGTGATGTGGTATTCCCATCTCTTGAAGAATTTTCCACAGTTTGTTGTGATCCATGCAGTCAAAGGTTTTGGTGTAGTCAATAAAGCAAAAGTAGAATTTTTTCTGGAACTCTTTTCCTTTTTCGATGATCCAGTGGATGTTGGCAATTTGATCTCTGGTTCCTCTGCCTTTTCTAAATCCAGCTTGAACATCTGGAAGTTCACAGGTCATGTACTGTTGAAGCTTGACTTGGAGATTTTTGAGCATTACTCTACTAGCGTGTGAGATGAGTGTAATTGTGTGGTAGTTTGAGCATTCTTTGGCATTGCCTTTCTTTGGGATTGGAATGAAAACTGACATATTCCAATCTTGTGATCACTGCTGAGTTTTCCAGATATTCTGGCATATTGAGTGCAGCACTTTCACAGTATCATCTTTTAGGATCTGAAATAGTTCAACTGAAACTTCATCACCTCCACTAACTTTGTTCCTAGTGATGCTTCCTAAGGCTCACTTGACTTCACATTTCAAGATGTCTGGGTCTAGGTGAGTGATCACACCATTGTGATTATCTGGGTAGTGAAGATCTTTTTTGTACAGTTCTTCTGTGTATTCTTGTCACCTCTTCTTAGTATCTTCTGCTTCTGTTAGGTCCATACCATTTCTGTCTTTATTGTGCTGATCTTTGCATGAAAAGTTCTCTTGGTATCTCTAATTTTCTTGACGAGATCTCTTGTCTTTCCCATTCTACTGTTTTTCTCTATTTCTTTGCATTGATTAATGAGGAAGGCTTTCTTTTCTCTCCTTGCTGTTCTTTGGCACTCTGCATTCAAATGGGTATATCTTTCCTTTTCTCCTTTGCCTTTCGCTTGTGTTCTTTTCTAAGCTATTTGTAAGGCCTGGTCAGACAACATTTTACCTTTTTGCATTTCTTTTTCTTGGTAATGGTGTTGAATACCCAAACCTCCATCTGTAGTTCTTCAGGCATTGTGTCTGTCAGATCTAGTCCCTTGAATCTGTTTCTCACCTTCACTGTATAATCATAAGAGATTTGATTTAGGTCATACCTGAATGGTCTAGTGGTTTTCCCTACTTTCTTCAATTTAAGTCTGAATTGGGCAATAAGGAGTTCATGATCTGAGCCAGTAAGCTCCCGGTCTTGTTTTTGCTGACTGTATAGAGCTTCTCTATCTTTGGCTGCAAAGAATATAATCAATCTGATTTTGGTGTTGACCATCTGGTGATGTCCATGTGTAGAGTCTTCTCTTGTGTTGTTGGAAGAGGGTGTTTGTTATGACCAGTGCATTTTCTGGGCAAAACTCTATTAGTCTTTGCCCTGCTTCATTGCGTATTCCAAGGCCAAATTTGCCCGTTACTCCAGGTGTTTCTTGACTTCCTACTTTTGCATTCCAGTCCCCTATAATGAAAAGGACATCTTTTTTGGGTGTTAGTTCTAAAAGGTCTTGTGGGTCTTCATAGAATCATTCAACTTCAGCTTCCTCAGCGTTACTGGTTGGGGCATAGACTTGGATTACTGTGATATTGAATGGTTTGCCTTGGAAATGAACAGAGATCATTCTGTCGTTTTTGAGATTGCATCCAAGTACTGCGTTTTGGACTCTTGTTGACCATGATGGCTACTCCATTTCTTCTGAGGGATTCCTGCCCACAGTAGTAGATATAATGGTCATCTGAGTTAAATTCACCTATTCCAGTCCGTTTTAGTTGGCTAATTCCTAGAATGTCGATTTTCACTCTTGTCATCTCCTGTTTGACCACTTCCAATTTGCCTTGATTCATGGACCTAACATTCAAGATTCCTATGGAATATTGCTCTTTACAGCATTGGACCTTGCTTCTATCACCAGCTCAGTAAATCCTTAATCTAATTTTCTGTTGAAGGCGGGCACTGTCTTCCTTCCCTGTTATTTGACCTGAGGCCAAACTGTGGTGGAGGTAATGAAGATAATGGCGACCTCCTTCAAAGGGTCCCATGCAGGTTTTGCTATACTCAGTGCTCCCAACCCTGCATCAGGCCACCACCAACCCACACCTTCCCCAGAGACTCCTGGACACTCACGAGCAAGTCTGGGTCAGTGTTTTGTGGGGTCACTGCTGTTTTCTCCTGGGTCCTGATGAGTGCAAAGTTCTGTTTGTGCCCTTTAAGAGTCTGTTTTCCCAGCCCTGTGTAAGTTCTGGTGGCTCTATAGTGGGGTTAATGGCGTCCTGTTCCAAGAGGGCTTATTCCTTACCCAGGTCTACTGCTCCCAGAGCCCTGCCCCTGCAGCAGTCTGCTGCTGAGCTGTACCTCCTCAGGAGATACCCAAACACAGTTCTGTCTCAGTCTTTGTGAGATCTCTGTGTCCTGTTTGAGCACACCAGGTATATTTGAGCCCTCTGAGTATCTCTGGCAGATATGAGGTTTGATTCTAAACGTGATTTTGCCCCTCCTACCATCTTGCTAGGGCTTCTCCTTTGCCCTTGGACATGGGATATCTCCTCACCGTTGTTCCAGCACCGTGCCACCACTGCTCCAGCATCGCATAAATTTTAATTAGTTCCTCACCCCCAAATGCCATATAACTCCAGAGGTTTTATTTCTGCTTAAAAATGGAGAACTTGAAAGACCATGGGCCTGAGTTAGTCTGTGGTATCGAGTATCACAAGCTAAGTAGCATTTGCCCCGTTTAATTGAGACTCCCAGATTCCTATTTTCCTATCTTTGCCATATCACATGCCTTTTATCTGTGAACCTGCCCTAATGTTTTTGGGAGGGATGTTAAAGTAAAATCCCACTATTGTCTGAAAATGTTTCAAAACCAAATATAGACCAAGAAAGTTGCATGTGTCAAGAAAAATGGTGGAGTACATATTTTTGGTTAAAGAAAATAACCTTTTCAGGTGTTTTAAAAAACAGCATATACATGTTCAGTTGCATCAGTCTGTTTTTTTGTTTTTATTTCTTCTTTGCCCCTGTATAATCAATGCCTGGAATAATTTTTCTTTGCTTTATTGCTTCTAGTTATTGACTAAAACATACTATTTTGATGTTGTATAGAAAACTTCTGTGTTGAGATGGTGAGTTAGCATTAGCAGTGCTCAGCAGATACTGGATTCTCTGCTGCTGTCTCTTTCTTATTTAGATCCCTGGGAAATACCAGTTCCTCCTGTGGATGTATCTAGCTGACACTGATGCCTCCTGGTCCTTTCCATATTTCTCTACAGGATTCTGATTGTGTCCTTGACATCTGCACCCTAATGTGCCACTACCACTACCACTTGCCGTATGTCCACAGCAAGCACTCCCGTCAACACAGGTCCCTAAGCTCCCTCCCCCATCACTGGCTTCCTGTTTGAGTCAGTAGGGTTATCCTCCACAAGTTTCCTATGGCAAAAGACTAGGCTTCTTTCTTGGCCCCCTCCCTCTTCTACCTCATGCAGAAAGGTACTAAAATACATAGACTTAACCTCTGTAATACTTTGAAATTCATCCCAGGCTTTCAAAACCATCGTCTGAGTTAACACCCCATTATTTCCCACCTAGATTATATAACAGCTTCTAACTGACCTTTCTGCTCTAACAACACCTGTCTCTGATACATTTCCTTCCCTGCAACTTGGATGATCTTGTTGAAGTGTACATCTGATCCTGTCCACCTCCAAGTCCTTATTTGTTCGTTAAATTATAAGTGGAGTCTCAATCTCATGCAGTGGTACCTGAGAGTCACTATTATGTGTCCCCCATTTGCCTCTCCTGACTTACATTTCAATACTGTGTCCCAGTTTCTTGCATTTGCACTGTACTGAATGACGCCCTAGCCCAGGCAAGCTGTACTTTCTGTAGCTTCTTCTAATGGAAAATCTTTGTCCCCTCCTTTTCACCTGGCAAACTCTCACTTCCATGCAGAATTCTGCTGAGATACTAACCTTTCCAGGCAGTTGTCCTAACTCTCAGGTCTACACACGCATTCTGGGCAGTTAGCTCTCTCTTCTGTGCTCTCACAGTTCTGTGTGCTGCATCATAGCTGCATCATAATTGGCTGTCCTCTCTTTTGTTCCTGCTGCTGTAACTAGACTGGGTTCTCGTTAAAGATAAGATCTCCTGCCTTACTTGTCTTTCTAGCTTACCACACATGGCAGAAAATGAACACTTGGTAACAGTGCATTGACTGTATGAGAGGAGGAATGTTAACGTTAAAGAATATAGAAGGCGAAATTAAGGCCCACAGTTTATTTACTCACTCAGCAAATAGGTATTGAAAGTTTCAGATGTTTTTAAAAAATCTCTTACAGACCTCTCATTGGCATTTATCATCTTTCTTTGAGTAGCACTCCCTAAAAGTCTTGAACATTTTATTAGAAATCGGGGGCATGGATCTTGCTAATTAGGTCCAATTGAGATCCATGGCCGCAGAAAGGATCTCTGACTGTAGCCAGCTATTATCACACTTGAATTGAAATAGTGTCCTTGGCTTATGTGTAGATTCAAAAACTGAGAGACTGGGAATATTCTGGAGGGCACAGTGGAAACACCAGGATGGCTACAAACCAAGGGGTAAACAGAGTAGGACAGAATGAGCTCCAGCGTCAACTTCTGACCTTGGGCCGTAATACCAGCTGTAAAATGAAGGCTGAAGAAGTGCAGTGGTGCATCAAAGAGCTTTTGTGGACTTGGCAGGAAACTCAAAAGACAGTTGTGCGATGCGACTGTTAAGATAGCAGTGCGTTCTTGTGACTTGGATATAGCATGGTCTTGGGAGTGAGAGAAAGTACCCTTCTTAGCTATTCCAGAGTGTGAGAGAGTAGTCCTTACACCAGAGCCGAGCTTCTGACGAAGATTTTATGCAAGAGAACTTAAAAATGAGGTCTAGACCAGCAGGAGCACTTCAGAAACATATAAGCATTAAATCTTAGGAGGAGTGACTGAAGAAAAAAGAGGTGCTTAAGTTAAGAAAAGCAAAACTGAGGGGCACGTGATGGTTGAGGAAAATGTGGAAGTCAGGGGCAGAAAGTTTTTTCTACAGCTGGAGCCCAAAATCATGAATATGTGTTTGCCTGTGCACATGTTTTAAACAGAAACATCTTGGTTTAGGCAATGTTAACAATTTGCAGTCACAGGGCATGAGACATTTTATTCACGAAAGATCCCAGGGTCCTTGTGCAGACTGATTCACTTACGCATGAGAGAGTAGTGCTGGGGGGTCTTGTCGGACCACCTTTGTCATGATAGAACAACTTTTAATTATTGTCACCTTTTATTTACACTGCCGAGGGGAGACCACTGAGCGGGAACCTCCCTTTAGAGAGAATGGATCTGTCCAAGGTGGCATTGCACGCCACAGCAGCAGGGAAGTGCAGGCACAGCTTGAGTGATCTAAAGATCCAGTGAAGGACCTGGGAGGGCAATGCCTCTTCACTCCCAGGAGGACTCCTGAAAAGTCTGGGCTGCAGTATTCTATCTGAAGCCCAGCACGCATAATGCCCTGAGCCCAACAGAATACCTGCACTTGAGACCGTGTGCCTTGGCTGACCACCTCATCAGAGAAGAGATCTTTTCAGTTTCTAGAACAGAAAAAAAAAGAAAAAGTTTTATTGAATCATTGTTCAGTTAATTTTGAAACTGGACTTACCTCTTCCTTTCATTTGCTGTGTATTTCTTTGCTGTCTCCAGCCCGGTGGCTTTGTTACTTAGTAGAGAAAGAGAAAGACTGCTCTGAGAGTGGATCGTCCAGAGGAAACATGGCTCCTGTAAACCAGTGGTGCTCATGGATAAACAGGAAAACGCATTTGCCTGTTCAGTTTGTGAAGTTAAAAATATCTTTTATGAGTAGGAAATGAATTGAATTCCTTTTGTCCTGTAAGGAAAAGTAGGCTTAAGAAGTTGGTTGTGAGTTGGAGGTAAGGGGAGTGAAGAACAGGGATTTTGTTTTTATTTCTTAGTTATTAATATGTACAGTTAGTAAGTGTGACTTTGCAGATAGGAAGTAGTGCAAAAAAAAAAAAAAATCCTAGTATTTCTTACCAGATTGCTGTGACGGTGCATTATCAGCAGCTCTGTCAACAGACATGAGAGTGAGAACTCTCAGCTATCATAAAAAATGTAATATTTAGAGTGTTGAAGTGGGATGCAGGAGGGCTCAGATGGCTACCTAATTTATGAGCTTCCAGAAAGCTAAGCTGAGAATGGGCAACGTGCTCTTATTTGCCACTGTTGTTCCCTTCAGTTAGTAAGCGTGATTTCCAGCGATTGGCTATCTTCAGTAATCAATTAATTACTGCTTTCCAAAAGAACCCATACATTATTTAATTAGCAAACACACTCATTTTCTTGATCACCAGTAGCAACAATCATACATATTTTGAAAGTACAAGCTTAGAAGTCTTCAACCCTGTAGCTTGACTTCCCTGTTTCATTGTGAGTGTCTGTGTGTTTTCACAATGACAGCTGATAACCCAAATGCATCTGTTTTATGCCTTGTCTTACTTGGTCTTCCTGGCTTCCCTCTTCCCTCCCCACCCCTGAGTCTGCCTTAAAAGGATCTACTGTGCTGTGTTGCTTCCCAAGAGCTTGTCAGAGAGAACAGTTTTGTCATTTGCAGTGTGTTCATGATGCCATGACAGATCTGCCTGTGTTTCTTCTGGTACAGCGCCTGAGACGTGACATATTTAGAACACCCTTTCCTTTCCCAGATTCCTTCCACCCCAGCCCCTTATTTTAGGATTCTCATTTGCCACGAGGTTTACCAAATCTGAAGACTTTGGTTTAGGAAGTGACCTTAGTAGGGGACTTTATTTTTTAAAATTCTTTTGCTTCTTTATACTGTGTTATTAGTTTCATAATATATAACAAACATCTCTCCATGCAATAGGTAAAACTCAGATTCCCCTGGAGAAGGGCATTGCAACTTGCTCCAGTATTCTTGCCTGGAGAATCCCAAGGACAGAGGAGCCTGGTGGGCTACAGTCCATGGCATTGCAAGAGCTGGACACAACTGAAGGGACTTGAAAGTGAAAGTCACTCAGTCATGTGTGACTCTTTGCAACTCCGGGGTCCATAGAGCCCATGGAATTCTCTAGGCCAGAATACTGGAGTGGTTAGCCGTTCCCTTCTCCAGGGGATCTTCTTAACCCAGGGATTGAACCGAGGTCTCCTGTATTGCAGGGGGATTCTTTACGAGCTAAGCCACCAGGGAGGCCCCTGAAGTGACTTAGCAGTAGCATATAATGAACATCCATGCAATAGGTAAACCTATCCTGCTGACAGAAACTTAGAGATTGGGTCAGAAGCACAGCATTCAATTAGAAGCTAGTATAGGAGGCCCACAAGAAAGAAGTAACACCAAAAGGTTTACAACATACATCACAAATCCGTAAGTTTAGGAAGCATGTGTCTCCCAGTTAACTTCAGGGAAAACATCAGGATTCAAGGCATAAGGCAAAAGTCGTCATGATGGTCATGGTGAGGGGCTCTGTGCCCACTGCCCACAGTTCCTACTGTTCAGTCACTGAGTCATGTCTGACTCTTTGCGACCCCATGGCCTACAGCATGCCAGGCTCCTCTGTCCTCCTCCACTATCTCCCAGAGTTTGCTCACATTCATGTCCACTGAGTCAGTGATGCTATCTAACCATCTCATTCTCTTCCACCCTCTTCTTTTACTTTCAGTCTTTCTCAGCATCAAGGTCTTTTCCAGTGATTTGATTCTTTGCATCAGGTGGCCAAAGTATTAGAGCTTCAGCATCAGTCCTTCCAATGAATATTAAGGATTGATTTTCTTTAAAATTGTCTGGTTTGATTTCCTTGCAGTCCAGAGGACTCTCAAGAGTCTTCTCTAATACCACCAACTGTCCATAGTCTGTGACTCAAATGCTTTTCCCTCAGATATTCCATCAGCTTCCTCACCTCCTTCCCAGTCCTTTACATATTCTCTTCTCTCATCCTTATCTGTGGCTCTCCGTGCCTCGGGGTCATGTCCCATCTAGACAGCAGGATAGGCTGCCTAACACGGAACTACCTACCATTTCCTCTAGGTACACAGTGTTCACAGCTCCCAAGGGGAGGGCTGGGGGCTCTCCTTTATTAGCATCTTGTCCATTTTCATTCTTTTCTCATTGTCCTGGTTGACATTTTCCATGTTGAGATTTTTGACTGCTTGCTTCTCTTTGGACACCATTGCTCCTAGGCCTGTCCTTGCTATCTCACTGCAGGTGCTCCACCATGCCACTTCAACTCCCAGACCTGCTCCCTCTCACCTCCTACTCTTACAGGCCTCTAGGGCCCACACGCCCTCAGGGCCATGGGGAGCAAGGACTGAGAGGCAAGCAGTGATGAGCAAGGCACATGCAATTCTTGAGTGGGGGGGACTTCGTTCTCAACTTTGTTTGCCGTGGAAATTTATTTTTATCATCACATGAGTAGTCAAGGTGTTTTAAAAGAAACATGATGCGAAAATGAGTCAAAATTTACAAGTCAGCAGTTACTAAAGACATTTAATAATTTACAGTATTCTCAATCATAAACATCACACTTTGCAAAGGATACTTATTTGCTTAAACTTATAAATCTGGCTTCCCTGATGGCGCCAGTGGTAAAGAATCTGCCTGCAATGCGGGAGACCCAGGATTGATCCCTGGGATAGGAGAGATCTCCTGGAGAAGGAAATGGCAACCGACTCTAGTATTCTTGCCTGGAGAATTCCATGGACAGAGGAGCCTGGTAGGCTACAGTCCATGGGATCACAAAGAGTCTGACATGCCTGAGCAACACTTTCCCTATAAACAGGAGTAAGAAAGACGTCACCCAACAAGGTTGACAGTTCCCACATATCATGTCTCAATTTGAAGACAGAAGTCTGGTTCATGCTATACTCTTCTCACACCTCTCACCCACCATGCTGTGACTCTTAGCCAAGTGTGCACAGACCCAGGCTGGCCTATTTTGACTTAATTCAGCCCTCTGTTTTCTTGTCTGTGTCGTCACTGGTAACCATTTCTGTTGATTTGAAGGGTGTAGCTCCAAACAATGGAATGCTTTATCTCTTGCTTTTTTTTTTTTTAACTGACAGTGCTTTTAGTTCTGCAATATTTTGAGATACAGTTGACATACAGCACTATTTACATTTAAGGTATAGACCATTAATTTGACTTGCATACATCGTGAAATGATTGCCACAGTAAGCTTAATGACAGTAATCTAATATACATATGTGTGTGTGTGTATATAATTAAAGAAATATAAATTTTTCTTGTGATGATAACTCTAAGGATTGACTGTCTTAACAGCTTTCTTATATGAAACTCAGCAGTAATATATTTACCGTGTGGTAAATACATTATATCCCCAATACTAATTTATCTCATAACTGAAATTTTGTACCCTTTCACTACTTTCATCCAATTCCACCTCCCCTTGTCCTCCCCCTCTGGTAACCACAAATCTTCTTTTTCTATAAATATGTTTGTTTTTGAAGTATAATTGGCCTTCTGTACATTTCAGAATGATCACCACAATAAGTCTAGTTATAATCTGTCACCTTACAAAGCTATTAATAACTCTTAACTGTGTTTCCCATATTGTAAACTTCATGACTCATTATTTTCTCCTGAACTTTATATCCCTTAATCTCTCTCACCTTTCTTTTCTCCCCCTACCTGTTTCCACTCTTGACAACCACCTGTTATCTCCTCTGTTACCTATAACTCTTGCTGTTTGCCATATTTGTTCATTTGTTTTGTTTTTAGTTTCCACATATAAATGAAATCATATGGTATTGTCTTTTTCTGACTTACTTCACTTAGCATCACACCCTCCAGGTCCATCCATGTTATTGTAAATGGCATTATTTCATTCCTTTTTATGACTAAGTAATATTCCATTATGTGTGTGTGTATGCACGTGTATGTGTGTGTGTGTGCATGCCACATCTTCTTTATCCATTCTCCTATTGATAGACACATAGGCTGCTTCCATGTCATGGCTGTTGTAAGTAATGCTGCAGTGAATGCAGGGGCACATATGTCTTTTCTAATGAGTGATTTTGTTTTCTTAATTATCCAGGAGTGGAATTGCTAGATCATTTAGTGGTTCTATTTTTCATTTTTTGAGGAATCTTTATACTGTTTTCCCTAGCAGCTGAACCAATATATACTTCATTTTATTTTGAACAAAATTCTAGGTCTCCATAACTCCATTTGAGTCATACACAACACATGGGGCCCTTTTCTATGTTATCTTCTCCATGATAATCAACCATTGAGGGAATATTTACTAACTGGGAGCTGAATCTATTAAATAATGATCTCATTTTAACCATACCACTACCCTCTAAGGTAAATGTTTCTATTCCTATGTTGTGATGAGAATTGTAAGGCTGATCAAATTTAAGTAACATGCCCAGTGCTATCCTAGTAGTAGCAGTGAAGTTGGTGTTGATATCTGTGGTTGTATGAACTCTAAGATAGTTCTCCCAATCGAAGTCTTAATCTGAGATTCTGTGGATAGTTTCAGGATCCAAAAATGGGTTTCAGGTCTTTGTTGGCTCCTGAAATTGAATCCCAGGTTTGGTTTGTTACATGCGTTTTATGGTAAAAGCAGCCATGCTCATTGCTCAGTCATGCCCGACTCTTCTGTAACCCTATGGACTATAGCCCACCAGGCTTCTCTGTCCATGGCATTCTCCAGGCAAGAATATTGGAGTGGGTTGCCATTTTCTGCTTCATGGGATCTTCCTGATGCAGGAATTGAACCCTCATCTTCTGCATTGGCAGGCGGATTCTTTACCACTTTGACACCTCGGAAGATCCTGAGCTTCTTTGCTTCCTCCTGAAATTGCCCAAGTGCTGTCCTCTCCACCCTCATCAGATTTTCAGTTACGCATGTAACCTCAAACAGTATTAGTACCCATATTTTGCATTCCCTCCTTTTATTTTGCTCATTTACATGAAAGTCTATACTCTTGTTCACATGTTAGTTTTGTGTCCTTCCTTCCATTTTTATTTTTTTTCCTTGCTTTTCTTCTTATGCCTAAGTGTAAAACTTAAACCTAATTTTCTCATATTTAGTCTTCCTAAGTTCAACTTCTTCGTATCAGCTCATTTCAGACTCCTGGGATCCTAATTCTTATATCTGGTATTTTTAACACCCATCTCTATTTCATGTCATCTGTCAATTCATATTTAAAAAAAAAAAAGCTAAAACAAAAAATGACAGTTTTCAACAATTCTTGACTATGGACTATTGCTTACCTCTGGGGATCCAGGATGGAAATATAATCTCTTGCTCTCAGGTTTCTGACGAAATTATTCCTTAGTAGTCTCTTGATATGATACTAACCTCTATAGGTCTCTTTTGTGAAGGGTGCAAGTGTGTTTACCAGGAACCAGGCTGGATGGAGACAAGACAACACTTTAGACAGTCCAACTATCTGGAGATACTCCTTGAAGTTGATGTTTTTCAAATATGTATTTAACATTTATTTAATAGACACCAAAGTAAAGTGGTTTTTCTATTTATAGGGTATATACATTTTCAGCCAACTTTTTAACTTCGTTCAAATTGTCTTTCAGGGTTTTTTTTTTTTAATAACCCATAATCACAAAGAAAAGTAACTTAGGTAAATGGTGTTACAGTTTGTTCAAATTATAACCCCACATTCTAATTTTATGGGCTTCAGGTTGACACCTACCTTTCACCATTCTTGTTCTCACTTCCAATTTATATTTAAGTTTCTGAAACAAAATACTTCTTAGGGGCATATTCCAAGGGTTGAAATGTAGATAATGAACTAAATCACTTTTTTTAGATTAAAACAAAAAAAGAAACCACTTCACCATGCCTGACTCAGTTTTAGAATGTCAACTGACTCTCAGCCAGCTTGTCTCAGGGCTACTGGAGCAGCCTGTAATGGAAACATGCGGTTTGCGATTATGCTTCACAAGTAACTCAGCAGAGTAAGTTCAGCACCGGGAGAAGTGTTTCCACAATTTCCACTTGAGTGTGTTACCTATTTTTGCCAATTATGTTAGGAGTCTCATGTGGAAAACTGACTTAACTAGCATTGTATTTACATTTATCCTAGGGCTATTTTAATGTGCTTTATGAACTGGTGTCCCAGGCAGCTGTCCAGCTGACTCCTCCTTAATTGAGCTCTATAGACAGAATGAAATAAAGATTAAGTAAATATAGCCGTCAGACACTCTAGGCACACAGTAAATGCAGGCAGTCACCAGAAAGGAGTTTTGACTAGACTAGTTTGAGTAAATCCTTTGTTTCTTTGGAGGAAAAGAAGGTGATTTGTTACATCCTCAACTTCTGGCTGTTTTTTTTTTTTTTTTTTCAATTCATGGTGTTAGTGTAGGAAATGATTTAATCAATAGGCCAGAAACTTAGAGTTTACATATTTCTAAGTATTTTTTTCAGTTTGTATGCATAAGTAACCTCTTTGAAGATGGTTGGATACCCACTGTTTCCTTCCCTCTGCCTTAGCAATTAAGATGAGCCAAACACGAATACCTTTTTCTGCCACACTTTGGAGTTTAAATATTACCGTATAGAATTGTAAGCAGAAATGTAAGCAGCGTTTAGGAAAATGACAATGGAGTAAATTGGTCAGGAAGAGAAGGTCCTGAGGGCCAGGACTCCAGGTCCTAAATGACTGCCATATTCTAGATGAGAAAGAATGTGAGAAGAGAGTGCTGATTCCTGAAAAAAACTCCCGCAGCTTCTTTCAGTGGTCAGTCCCCACACAGTAAGAATCACGGCTGAGAACATAGACAACAAGGATCATAGCAGAAAGCTTTTAATTATGCTTCAGTCTGGAAGAAGACACACTGTTTTTCTAACTGTGCAATAAGAAATAAAAAGAGTTTCCCCAGTTTTACAAGGCTTCCCTGGTGGCTCAGATGGTTAAGAATCTGCCTGTAATATGGGAGACATGGATTCGGTCCCTGGATTGGGAAGATCTCCTGGAGTAGCAAGTGGCAACCCATTCCAGTATTCTATGGACAGAGGAGCCTGGCAGGCCACGGTCCATCGGGTCGAAAAGAGTCTGACACGTCTGAGCGACTACACTCTCCCCAGGTTTACACTGGGAAACTGACACACTCCTTGATTCGAGTGTGTACCCTCAAGGGCAGGAGTACCCTGCCACCATCAGACATTGGACTGCAAACCGAATGACTCTAGCCAACACAAATGATGACTCCTACACCAGAGTCCATGAGGAGACAACTCATTTTAATTTTGCCATGCTTTAATGATATTTAAATGACTCAAGTGGTTTTTATAAATGAATATATTACAAAGTTCATGTTCAAGAATTACCATTAAACCATAATGGACTTTACCATTTATTAGTTTCATAAATGTCACCTTGTTATTAACAATACAGGTAAAGCAACTTCACAGAAGTTTCCATTATCATCCATTGAATGAATCTTTGAATTTTTTGAGCTGGAGTTTTAGGCATTCTCATGTCACCCTCATAATTCAACTTTATAGTCAGGCTCATATGCATAAGCAATATGATGTTTTAGACTTTTCAAGATTCCATTTTCATGTAAGGACAAAATTTCTAAATTAAACATTGAGAAATGCTCTTCAGAAAGCAGTGTGGCCAGAAGTATGGTGACTCATACAGACTGCGCTTGTGTCCCCAGCATGTCCTATTCATGAGTGTCTTGTGCCAAGCATGGTTTGGTATTTCTCCTCCCAAGTATTTGAAACAGCCACGTCCCACTGCATTTTAATCATTTCACTAATGCTAAGGGAGGAGCTATGTGTTGGCTTGTCAATATTCTTCTCCTTTTTCAAAATTCCTAAGACCAGGTCATATTTAGACGAACATGAAACACCCCCAGCTTATGATTCTGTAAATCTTTAAATGTTACATTAGAAAAAAAAAATTGTCAACTTTTATTATTGAGGAGGCTTTAAGACACATTAATATGTATTTGGCAAGTGAAAAGGTCAAAATTGTCAGGACTGTAATTTCAATACACCCTGGAATTGATAGTAAAATAATGAAATTCTTTGCTAAATGTCTAATTGTCTGTATTTTCTTTAACATGGATGAATCATTTTACTCTATAATTTCAGAGCAGAGGTTTTTCTTTTTTATTTTGCAGGATTTTGTTCATATATTTATAGGGATTATGCATTTTTTAAAACCCTTTTTATTTTGTATTGGGGTCGCAAAGAGTCAGACACAACTGAGCGACTGATCTGATCTGATGTGGGGTATAGAGAGTTAATACTGTTGTGATAGTTTCAGGTGAACAGCAAAGTTCAGTCTGTATTTTTAAAGAAGGTAATTAGCCAGTCTGTATTTTTTTAAAGAAGGTAGTTCTGGAAACAAATTAATTGCAAATCCAGGATTCAGTTTACTCATGACCTTAACAGACTTTTAATTCACTTTCGCTACACCTGTACGTTTGTTTTATTGTGGGCAGAGGTAGGGGAAAGCGTTGGAGAAGTCTCAGATGGTGTGTGGGATGCAGTTTTTTCATGAAAAATACGGCCATTGTCTCATTTGCCCACAGCTGTTGAGAGTAGGGGGCCTGCTGGAAAGGAGCCTTGGCAGAAGGCCTCACACAACGCGTTCTGCATGTTTCTCGGGGATGAATACTCATACTTGGTCTTTCCCAAGCAGAGATCTCCAACCGCTACACTACCTTAGTCTGCCTGGTGAATCTTTATCAGATCATTTGCTTTTCAGATTGTTTGAACCTAACATTTACCGTCAATGAAACTGAGATTTGTGTTCAATTACAAATCCCCAATAATCAACTGTACCTCCTTGAGGATGTATGTTTGGGTAAGAGGCTTGAAGAAGAGGCATGAGCTGAACTGGCCACAGCTACTCAAGAACCCCATCTGGGCATTGTTGGAATGCAAACTGTTGAACTCAGATGGACTTGTCTTACCATCTGGTTGCAATTTTGGTGCCTGAGCCCTGGATGTATTATTCCTTTATATTTGAGTTAACTCAATCCAGTTTTTTTTTTTTTTTTTAAAGATGGCCAGAACGTTGTCAATGCATATACTTAGTTTGATTATTTTGCTTGTTTAATTCAACTAACTTTTAAAAGTGCATGAATATATTCCTATTGCTAGAATATAAATATCAGATTGTGTGTTAAGCCTCTTGGCAAAAGATGGATGTTTTTCTCTTTGTTTTTTTTAATCTGTGTGAGCAAGTCTCAATTGACCATGATTTTCAAGTTCAATAATATTTAGATAAAGTGTGAAAAATAGTTTCCTTATTTACTAAATTTCATTATTAATATAAATAGTTGTGTTGGAATATTTTGAAAGATGGATTTCTTTCTCAGTGGATTTTTTGACCCATCTTTAAAAAAAATCTGTTCCTGTCAGTACGTGCTCATGGGAATGCAGATGGTTTTGATACTGACCAGGGTTTTTGGTCTTCCCCAATCAATAGAAATTGACTAGAGGCCAGACAAGAAATTCAGGCAAGGCTTTATTGAGACTCCTATGCCAGCTATAGGAGGGAGCAAAAATAATTAACAGATTCTCTTGCTAGCCCTATCCCGGGGGAAAAGTGAGCTTCTTCCTTATATGGGGTGAGAGGTGTTTCCAGGGGGTGCACCATAGGGGTGGCTTGGGTGTTTGCCCACCTCTCTAGTGGCATTGACTGCAGGGGGCATGATCAGTACCCTGGTTTTGCTTCACCACCCTGTTTTTGCTCCTGGCTCTTTAGAAATGGGAACCAGGTTTTTTGTTTGTTTTTTGTATCTTTTGTGCAGAGTTTGCTCCAACTGTGAGGCACACAGTTATTTTTAGTCCCATATAGTTTCTCTGTTGCTGGAGGAGAAGTTTGTCCAGGTGCAAAAAGCACTGCAGCACTTGCAACAAAGCGTCCAGGTCCCAGCTTGTCTGAGTTTCAGTGGTTGAAACAGAGTAGGTTTGAAGATGGTCTTAAATTGTTTTCCTCTCCAGTGCATGCTGAGAAACCTTTCTGTCCGCCTGCTCTAGGCCTCTTCCTGGGTAAGGCTGAGCAGAGGTGCTGAGCTCAGTCAGCCCTATCTTCGTGTTTTTCTGGTCTACAGGAAGGGTACTGAGGCCGTAGTGGTATAAGCTGATACTTACAGAGTATTACCATTGCCATGCGCTGTCCAAAGCACTTTGGACACACTGAGTTAATCTTTTAAAAAATTTGTGAGTTAGGTGTCTTTATTACCACCATTTTACAGATGCAAGTAATGAAGAGTTTCAGTAACAGAGGCTGAGAACTCCCTTTCCCTCATTTCCTGTATTTGCACTCCATCCTCTCTTGAAACCGTTTCAGGAGCATTTCGTCCTGCTGCCACATGTCATGGGAATAAACACAAGCTGAATTTCCGGTCCCCCAGTGGGAGACAAAGATTCGTTCCTTTCTTACCTGCCTCTCTTTGGGGAGCCCTTCACAAGCTCTTCTGGCTTCCTCTGTACTACACAAGTCAGATAATCTGGTTCAGTTCATGTTAGGATTTGTGTTTCATGTATTATGCTACTTACATGTATTTCTCTCCATCATAAAGTTGACTTCTGGTTTATTTTAAATTATATAGAGATAAAAGATGTGTATAATAACTATGCAAAGAAGTGACTCATAGGAAAAAAAAACCTGATGCTGGAAAAGATTGAAGGTGGGAAGAGAAGGGGACAACAGAGGATAAGATGGTTGGATGGCATCACTGACTCAATGGACATGAGTCTGGGTGAACTCCGGGAGTTGGTGATGGGACAGGGAAGCCTAGTGTGCTGCAGTCCATGGGGTCACAAAGAGTCAGACACGACTGAGTGACTGGACTGATAACAGCTATCCTAAGTACTCTTGCCTGGAAAATCCTGTGGACAGAGGAGTCTGGTAGGCTACAGTCCATGAGGTCACTAAGAGTCGGACACGACAGAGTGACTTCACTTTCACTTTTCATTTTCATGCATTAGAGAAGGAAACAGCAACCCACTCCAGTGTTCTTGCCTGGAGAATCCCAGGGGGTGGAGCCTGATGGGCTGCCGTCTATGGGGTTGCACAGAGTCGGACACGACTGAAGCGACTTAGCAGCAGCAGCAGCAAGGTGTTATAAAAAGAAATCCCTTTGTTTATTTACTAGTTTCATTCAAGTCATTTATTAACCAACTTCCTTTGCTTACAAAGGTCCATCTAGTCAAAGCTATGGTTTTTCCAGTAGTCATGTATGGATGGGGCCACAAAGAGTCGGACACAACTGAGCGACTGAACTGAACTGAAACTGAACAGGTACGGATGTGAGAGTTGAACTATAAAGAAAGCTGAGTGCCTAAGAATTGATGCTTTTGGACTGTGGTGTTGGAGAAAACTCTTGAGAGTCCCTTGGACTGAAGGAGATCCAACCAGTCCATCCTAAAGCAAATCCGTCCTGAGTGTTCATTGGAAGGACTGATGCTGAAGCTGAAACTCCAATAGTTTGGCCACCTCATGTGAAGAACTGACTCATTTGAAAAGACCTTGATGCTGGGAAAGATTGAAGGTGGGAGGAGAAGGGGACGACAGAGGATGAGGTGGTTGGATGGCATCACTGGCTCAATGGACATGAGTTTTAGTAAGCTCTGGGAGTTGGTGATGGACATGGAAGCCTGGCGTGCTGCAGTCCATGGGGTCACAAAGAGTTGGACATGGCTGAGAGACTGAACTGAACTTTGTTACAAGATAAATTTATGTGCAGGAATGAGATATCCCCTGCCCTGGGGTTATCTAAGGCTGAAGGATTTCCTGATTTAGTACTAAAAGTAATAAAGTTCTGGGCAGACTGGGGAAGTTGGTCATCCTTTGCAAGAATCAGGTCAAATTAAGTTTACTTTCATATCATGTACACGGGCAAATTGCTTGATGCATAACAAGTGGCTAATAAATATTAATTGAATAATGAATGGGGGCTAGGCTTTGTCCTAGGGCTTAAGAGTAGAATGATTTAAATCCAACAGATGGCATCGCAGACAGAATAGCATATGTCAAGTTCTAGAAGTGGGAAACCTTAGTATATGGTTTGTAAACTCAGAAAACCCCATGCAGGAAGACACAGAGCAACAGGGAGGCTTATGCTATAAATGAGAAAGGTGTATATAATCCAGATTATTGAGGACCTTCTATTTAAGGCGAAGGAGTTGGGTTTTATTTTTCGTAAGAGGGAACAGCTTTAGATTTTTAAGCAGGGGCATGATACAGTTACATTGCCACAAAGGTAGCTTTGTAGACAAGATGGAAGGTAAATGAGAAGGATGGAGAGAATGAGTGTGATGGGTGGGTGGAGGGAGCAAAAGAGTGAGGAAGCTGTTGCAAAAATGCTCACAGAAGATGCTCATAGTTTTATTGAGGTTGGTAAAGATAGTGATGGAGAGAGAAAGGGCAAACAAGAAGGTAAAGGTTTGAGAACAAGGTGGATGGTGAAGTTAATTCACCTTGCTCACCTCCTGTCCAAATGAGACAGAATGGGTAAGATGGCTGAAGGGATGCCCAGATCTCCTCCATGGATGGCTGGTGGTGTGGTGGAAGGCGGATGAGAGGAAGCCTGGAGAGAAAGTGAACTTCCATCCATTTGGAACTGTTTGGAGTTGACTGTGCAACAGATTAAGATGTTTGATGACATAACTGAGTCATCAAAAAGCATGAAGCAGTGTTCAGGATATGAAACACTATCCCCTACATGATAAAAGCTGTTGATGTTTACTTCCTGATTGTAAAGATACTTAGTTTTCAATGGGAAATATTTATGAGATTTTGAATTTTTTTTTAAATTTTATTTTATTTTTAAACTTTATAATATTGTATTAGTTTTGCCAAATATCGAAATGAATCCACCACAGGTATACCTGTGTCCCCATCCTGAACCCTCCTCCCTCCTCCCTCCCCATACCCTCCCTCTGGGTCGTCCCAGTGCACCAGCCCCAAGCATCCAGTATCGTGCATCGAACCTGGACCGGTGACTCGTTTCATACATGATATTATACATATTTCAATGCCATTCTCCCAAATCTCCCCACCGAATTTTTAAATAACAAAATGAGCATGACAGAGAATCTTACTCCCATATTCAGAAGTAATCACTATTAATGTCTTGAGAAACATCATTGAAGATTGATGCACTGATCTCTCTCTCTTACTATCTAAGACCACAGGGCATTTGCTTAAACTCCCTGTGCCTCAGTTTGCTCATGTATCAGATGGTTATTGGCATTCAATAGAGGGGGTATTAGCTGAGTGAAATAGTAAACCCTCAGAAGAGTGTCTGGCCCATAGGAAGCACGATCAAAGCATCATCGAATATAACATATCCATCTTTTAAAAATAAATGGTTTGTATTTCATGCTGTTTTGTAACCTCCTTTGTTGTATACTATCATTCTTTACTGTTCATTAACTCGTGAACTTCCAGATGTTCAAGCTTGTTTTAGAAAAGGCAGAGGAACCAGAGATCAAATTGCCAACATCCACTGGATCATTGGAAAAGGTAAAGGTTTGAGAACAAGGTGGACGGTGAAGTTAATTCACCTTGCTCACCTCCTGTCCAAATGGAGACAGAATGGGTAAGATGGCTGAAGGGATGCCCAGATCTCCTCCATGGATGGCTGGTGGTGTGGTGGAAGGCGGATGAGAGGAAGCCTGGAGAGTTCCAGAAGTTCTGGAACGAGAGTTCCAGAAGTTCTGGAACGGGAGTTCCAGAAAAACATCTATTTCTGCTTTATTGACTATGCCAAAGCCTTTGACTGTGTGGATCACAATAAACTGTGGAAAATTCTGAAAGAGATGGGAATACCAGACCACCTGATCTGCCTCTTGAGAAATGTGTATGCAGGTCAGGAAGCAACAGTTAGAACTGGACATGGTTCCAAGTACGTCAAGGCTGTATATAGTCACCCTGCTTATTTAACTTATATGCAGAGTACATCATAAGAAACGCTGGGCTGGAGGAAGCACAAACTGAAATCAAGATTGCTGGGAGAGATATCAATAACCTCAGATATGCAGATGACACCACCCTTATGGCAGAAAGTGAAGAACTAAAGAGCCTCTTGATGAAAGTGAAAGAGGAGAGTGAAAAAGTTGGCTTAAAGCTCGGCATTCAGAAAACTAAGATCACGGCATCTGGTCCCATCACTTCATGGCAAAGAGATGGGGAAACAATGGAAACAGTGTCAGACTTTATTTTTTGGGCTCCAAAATCACTGCAGATGGTGACTGCAGCCATGAAATTCCTTCCAAGCTTACTCCTTGGAAGGAAAGTTATGACCACCCTAGACAGCATATTCAAAAGCAGAGGCGTTACTTTGCCAACAAAGGTTCATTTAGTCAAAGCTATGGTTTTTCCAGTAGTCATGTATGGATGTGAGAGTTGGACTATAAAGAAAGCTGAGTGCCAAAGAATTGATTCTTTTGAACTGTGGTGTTGGAAGACTCTTGAGAGTCCCTTGGACTGCAAGGAGATCCAACCAGTCCATCCTAAAGGAAATCAGCCTTGAATATTCATCGGAAGGACGGATGCTGAAGCTAAAACTCCACTACTTTGGCCACCTGATGCAAAGAGCTGACTCATTTGAAAAGACCCTGATGCTGGGAAAGATTGAGAGCAGAAGGAGAAGGGGACAACAGAGGATGAGATGGTTGGATGGCATCACTGACGCAGTGGACATGAGTCTGGGTAAACTCCAGGAGTTGGTGATGGACAGGGAGGCCTGGCCTGCTGTGGTTCATGGTGTCACAGAGTCGGACACGACTGAGCGACTGAACTGAACTGAACTCTTAGTCAGTGAAATATATCTTTCTACCCCTTTAGACCAAAATTAATTTTTACTGCTAGAATTCAAAAGAGAACTGAAATGAAAACCAAAACAAAAATAGAAACCCACCATGATGATAACAAAGCATTAACAGGGTCAGTCTTTGAAAATGCTTTGACTTGACCTTCAACTATCAACCCGTAGTGACCATTACAAGGGACGGTTTGTTACAGCTAGATCATCTTACTTTCTGATGAAAAAAAAATAACCCAAAGGGTTTTGCTCTTTTCTACTGTCCTTTGCTCTTCTGCCCTCACATTAATAATTCTTCTAACCTTTAATGTCTCATTGATCACCTGTCAGGTGAGATTTCTACCTTTTATCCTGGCAGCATCTGTGCGGTGCTAGTTTTTCATTCATCTTCACTTGTGCTATTAAGGTCTAAATTTGTTTCTGTGACTAAATAGGGCAATTTATATCTTTAATCCAAACCATTTCTTTTTATTTCTGAAAAAGATGGGGAAAAAAATCCAAATGGCTGAAATCTTTTATCAGAGGCACTTGAAAAATCAATTTTTCTCAAGAGTGAGAGTGAGGGCAAAGAGGATTTTGTCACTGTGTTGGAATTCTAACAAACTGTTCTGTCATCCTCTAGAAGTGTCTTGGTTTAAAAAAAAGTCATGTTATGATAACCTTTAGAAAGTCAAGTGATTGACGTGCAGACATTGTGAGAGAAAATATAACCTCTAAAATAATGGTTGTAGGTAAAGCAATTTTTAAATTATGTGGTGAGGAAGCAAAAGAAATTAGCATTTCTTTTATAGCATTTGATGTATCTTTGTGGACATGCTGTTCCTCCTGTTAACTGAGGAATACCTGTTTTAGCACGATTTATATTGACGCTTTGCATTTATATAGTGTTTCGGGCCCTGAGCAGTTCATAAGCATTGAGTGTAAACAGTGTGCCTGCAAGCCAGGTAACTGAATATTCTGAACTCACAGATGGGGAGGCACCAGCACAGAGAGCTGTGTTACCCTGGGCTCTTAGTCACTGGGAGAAAGAGAAATGAGAGCTCTGAGTAGTTTTCCATGTTGAGAAACAATTAATTTGGCCTAAAAGTTTAAGTTGATTCTGCCTGCTTAGAATTTGGTCTTCTGGAAGCAGTAGCCTGAGTTTTCTGAAGACTTCTTTCACTTTCTGTCCTCATATTTTGGGTGAGGTTGATCCCCCAACTCTCAAGGGTGAGAATATGACCCAAAAGTGACTGCCTGGCGTAGTCCATTTTCTTGGCTACTCTAATGAGAGCAGTTCTGCAATAATGGCTAACTGTGGCTTTAGCTGTTACACCTATTCCTCTGGAGTTGCTGAATAACTGCAGTATAGGCCTGGTAGGTCTTGAGACTGTCTGTTGACTCCTGGATCAAACTGTACCTGAAGACAGAGCCATAAAATTTTTCATTACATGAGCCATTACATTATCTATTTCCCCTGATAAAGGTAAATTTTCTTTTTCAGTGAAGTAAAGAATCATTTTATAAGGTTATTAGATTCTTTTAAAAATTTATCTTTTAGGTTAGAACATAAAGTGATTCTTAAAGTTTTTATACCCTGATGTTCATTTCAACAAAGTATCAAAAGTTACTTGTCAGGAGAAATTCTGTTGAATAAGTAACAGAGGACAGTTTGGAAGTAGTAAAGTAAAAAAAAAAATTGTTGATTTCTGAAAGATACAGAAAATAAATCTCAAGTATATTTTCATAAGTGTACTTTTGTGTTAGATTTTTTTTAAAAATTCATTTTGAAAGATTCATACTGATTTTAATCATGTTGCTCCTAGTGATGTAGCATATCCAGTGCTCTGATGTAGAATCGGAGCTTTCATTGTTTGTGTGTTTAAGCCTAGATTTTGGAGGTGATGTGCGTTCCTGTATGGCTTAGTTATGGTCAGGTATTTGGTAGAACAACCCCAAATGTTTGTCTTTTAAAGGTCAAGGCTGGACAGGGACAGTGGCAAAGAATGAGCTCTGATTACTTCCATGAGTAACTTTTCCCTCTTAATTGGGATGTTTCTGGGCCATCCAGAAAATGTCTCCCCAAGAAACCTGAGAAATGGAAAGTTCATGTTTCTCATTAATCCTAATCTGGTATAAGACTAACTGGGCTAATGATTGATGCAGAATAGCATGAAAAGTACGCAAATTGCATTTTCCATTTTAGTCACTGAAATTTGGTCTTGGGTAGTTTCATTCTCTTTTGTAATTTTCACACAGAAGAGGGAAAAAAACAGTTTACCATTAGGTACATGCAGGTCCCTCAACATCCCCGTCAGGTGTGTGTTAGTGCTATGCTCTCCTGAAAGTCGAGGAAAGTGTGCTGGGTTGGGGAGCTGGGGCTAGGGGTTAGGAGAGAGCTAATACACTGTTGGTGATGGACAGGGAGGCCTGGCGTGCTGCGGTTCATGGGGTCGCAAAGAGTCAGACGCAACTGAACTGAATACACTTGGTATTGCCTGGACCAAGATCAGAACAGTCAGCTTGCAAATGAGGTTTTGTAACCGCTATTGAATGCAATAAAGGCAGAAAAAGTCTTCCCTATAGGTATAAGGATGACAAATCTGAGTTTGTGCTAGTGGCAGCATTCATGGGAAGAGTAATTAATGTAGCTACTAGTGACTGAGTGCTTATAACATGTAAGACATCAGGATTTTAAAGGTGCTATCTTGTCCCACTATCACAGCAATGCCACAGGTCATATAAAGATACTTCTTCAAAATTTTCCAAGCGACGCTTCAGCAGTATGTGAACGGTGAATTTCCAGATGTTCAAGCTGGTTTTAGAAAAGGCAGAGGAACCAGAGATCAAATTGCCAACATCCGCTGGATCATTGAAAAAGCAAGAGAGTTCCAGAAAAACATCTATTTCTGCTTTATTGACTATGCCAAAGCCTTTGACTGTGTGGATCACAACAAACTGTGGAAAATTCTGAAAGAGATGGAAATACCAGATCACCTGACCTGCCTCTTGAGAAACCTGTATGCAGGTCAAGAAGCAACAGTTAGAACTGGACATGGAACAACAGACTGGTTCCAAATAGGAAAAGGAGTACATCAAGGCTGTATATAGTCACCCTGCTTATTTAACTTATACGCAGTGTACATCATGAGAAGTGCTGAGCTGGAAGAAACACAAGCTGGAATCAAGATTGCTGGGAGAGATATCAATAACCTCAAATATGCGGATGACACCACCCTTATGGCAGAAAGTAAAGAAGAACTAAAAAGCCTCTTGATGAAAGTGAAAGAGGAAAGGGGAAAAAGTTGGCTTAAAGCTCAACATTCAGAAAACTAAGATCATGGCATCTGGTCCCATCACTTCATGGCAAAGGGATGGGGAAACAGTGGCTGACTTTATTTTGGGGGGCTCCAAAATCACTGCAGATGGTGATTGCAGCCATGAATTAAAAGATGCCTACTCCTTGGAAGGAAAGTTATGACCACCCTAGACAGCATGTTCAAAAACAAAGACATTACTTTGCCAACAAAGGTCCGTCTAGTCAAGGCTGTGGTTTTTCCAGTAGTCATGTATGGATGTGAAAGTTGGACTGTGAAGAAAGCTGAGTGCTGAAGAATTGATGCTTTTGAACTGTGGTTGAGAATCCCTTGGACTGCAAGGAGATCCAACCAGTCCATCCTAAAGGAGATCAGTCCTGGGATTTCTTTGGAAGGACTGATGCTAAAGCTGAAACTCCAGTACTTTGGCCACCTCATGCAAAGAGTTGACTCATTGGAAAAGACCCTGATGCTGGGAGGGATTGTGGACAGGAGGAGAAGGGGATGACAGAGGATGAGATGGCTGGATGGCATCACCAACTCAATGGACATGAGTTTGAGTGAACTCCAGGAGTTGGTGATGGACAGGGAGGCCTGGCGTGCTGTAATTCATGGGGTCACAAAGAGTCAGACACGACTGAGTGACTGAACTGAACTTACACCCATTTTAAGATGAAGAAACTGAAGTTTTGCAAGATAAACTTTATAATAGCAAGATTAGTTCATAATCATAGTTCATACTATTCGTACATGGCTGAGCTGACGGGAAACTCTGGTCTCTGCTTTCTGAACCACTCTACAGCCTCAGTCCAGTTAAGAAAGTATAAGAAGAATTGGGACCAGAGACATTGTAAACTGAGTAGCTTGTTGACCAACCTGGATGAGAAGAAAGAAAATCATAAATGTTTCACAGATCCTCATCACAATCACAGCAATTAATACTTCCTTTTCGTAGCATTTGTTTCACTTTCATATAGTAGACTGGATTTCTTGCACCCCCTTTTACTATGTGTATTATGAAAACATCAAAGATAGATGTGAGCAGGACTGTGGTGCAGGCTCTGTTCACCATGCAGGGGAGCTTTGGCAAGTCTTTGCAGTTCTGACTGTTCTCATCCATAAAGTGAGGGCCTTAAATATGTACAGCTCTTTTGTTCAAACAAACTTTGCTTTGATACCATCACACCATAATGAATAGGAATGCAAAGAGTTTTTCTTCCTCTCTGCTTTTTCAGAGATGAGCTTTAGTAGTTTTTGCTGGATTCAGGGTGGTACTTAAACTGAACTCTCAGTACCTCTGGACCCATGTCTGCAGTTGGCATCAGTGCTGATTGATTGCTGCTTGGCTGGGCTTTACCAATTGTTAATATTTTCTGACTCATGTGTAAATATCACTACTTACTTTTTTTTAATGTATCCCTTCTTTCCAGTCTTTCAGCTATCAATTTTGTTATTGTTGTGGTAAAACATGTAAAATATAAAACTTACTATTTTAAAATTTTATAAGTGTATTATATTAGTGGCATTAATTACATTCAGAGTATTCTGAAACCATTATCACTATGTCTAAATCTTTTTCATCACTCTAAATAATAACTCTGTATCTATTAAGCAATAAAACTCCCATCACCATAATCCCTAGACCTGGTAGTCCCTACTTCCTGTCTCTGCAAACTTTCTGGACATTTCATATAAATGGATTCATACAGAATTTGTCCTTTTCTGTCTGGCTGCAGTCTATGGGGTCACTAAGAGTCGGACACGACTAAGCGACTTCACTTTCACTTTTCACTTTCATGCACTGGAGAAGGAAATGACAACCCACTCCAGTGTTCTTGCCTGGAGAATCCCAGGGACAGGGGAGCCTGGTGGGCTGCCATCCATGGGGTCGCACAGAGTTGAACACGACTGCAGCAACTTAGCAGCAGCAGCAATGGGCTGGATGAAGCACAAGCTGGAATCAAGATTGCCAGGAGAAATATCAATAACCTCAGATATGCAGGTGATACCACCCTTACCGCAGAAAATGAAGAACTAAAGAGCCTCTTGATGAAGGTGAAAAAGGAGGGTTAAAAAGTTGGCTTAAAGCTCAACATTCAGAAAATGAAGATCATGGCATCTGGTCCCATCACTTCATGGCAAAGAGATGGGAAAACAGTGGCTGACTTTATTTTTTTGGGCTCCAAAAATCACTGCAGATAGTGACTTTAGCCATGAAATTAAAAGATGCTTACTCCTTGGAAGGAAAGTTATGCCCACCCTAGATAGCATATTCAAAAGCAGAGACGGCCAATAAAAGTCAGTCTAGTCAAGGCTATGGTTTATCCAGTAGTCATGTATGGATGTGAGAATTGAACTATAAAGAAAACTGAGTGCTGAAGAATTGATGCTTTTGAACTGTGGTGTTGGAGAAGACTCTTGAGAGTCACTTGGACTGCAAGGAGATCCCACCAGTCCATCCTAAAGGAGATAAGACTTGGGTGGTCATTGGAGGGACTGATGTTGAAGCTGAAACTCCACTTCTTTGGCCACGTGATGTAAAGAACTGAGTTATTGGAAGAGACCCTGATGGTGGGAAAGATTGAGGGCAGGAGGAGAAGAGGATGACGGAGGATGAGATGATTGGATGGCATCACTGACTCGATGGACATGGGTTTGGGTGGACTCTAGAAATTGGTGATGGACAGGGAGGCCTGGCGTTCTGTGGTTCATAAGGTCGCAAAGAGTCAGAAATGACTGAGCGACTGAACTGAAAGAAAGTGAAAATGAAGTCGCTCAGTCATGTCTGACTCTTTGTGACCCCATGGACTATAGCCTACAAGGCTCTTCCGTCCATGGGATTTTCAAGGCAAGAGTACTGGAGTGGCTTGCCATTTTCCTTCTCCAGGGGATCTTCCCAACCCAGCGATCAAACCCGGGTCTCCCAAGTTGTAGGCAGACACTTTTACTGTCTGAGCCAGCAGTTAACTGAATGACTAATTGAATATTTTTTTCAAGTGGTTCTTGGTCTTTTGTGTATGTTCTTTGGAGAAATGTCTATTTAAGTTTTTAGCCTATTTTTGAATGGGTTGTCTTTTTCTTGTTCATATCCTGTATATTAAACCCTTATCAGATACATGATTTGCAAATATTTTCTCCCAATCTATTGATTATCCTTTTATGTTGTTGATAATGTCCTTTGATGCATAAAATTTTGTTAATTTTGATGAGTTTTAATTTATCTTTTTTTACTTCTAATTATTTTGTCGTCACTGCGAAATTGAAGGTTATAAACATTTAACATTTTTTTCTAACAGCTCTAAGGTTTTAACTCTTATATTTAGGTCATTGTTATAGTTTCACTAAAGTTTTGTATACAGTACGGATCAGGGAGTCAAACTTCATTCTTTTGTGTGTTAAAATCCATTTGTTCCAGCATCGTTTGTCGAATGGACTTGGCACCCTTGTCAAAAATCAATTAGTCAAAGATATATGGGTTTATTTCTGTATTCTGAGTTTTATTCTGTTATTCAATATGTCTCTCCTTATGCCAGTACTGGACCTTTTCAGTATTGCTGGTTGTTGCTTTGTATCAGTGATTATACTTATTCTTAGACTTCCACTGCCTCCTCTTGAATTTGCTACTTCTGATCCATGTGGCTTAAAAAAAACAGTCAAGCAAGCTTATAATACCTTCATATGACTAGAGTTTTGGAGCTTCTCTTAAAGAACAAATTGGATTTGGTACAATGGCTTTGTGATATACAGTCAAAGCCAGCAACCTGCTTTCTGTCTCTCTCAACAGAACCTCAGATAATTAATTCATCAGGTAAAAACAGAAACGTTCAGTTTGAAGGGCAAGGAGGTAAAATCCCAAGAGCCCGGTCTCCTGTGAATCTATGTGTTATATAAACTGTTAGGGCAGAGGTGACATCCTTCAGTAAACCCTTTAACATCAAGGAATTTCTAGTTTATTTTTCTATTATTTTGCAGGATTATAGTTTTCTAAAGTTCACCCTCTGGATAAACTGTGAATTATGCTATATGAAAAAAAAGCCTACACTATTAATGATTTTTCCATTTATTACTAGCTTTAGGAAAAAATATTTAAATATATATTTACACATAATTATAATCTAGGATTTGCATGCTCCACAGAGTTGACTTCTCCTGAAGGATCTCAAAAGAGAGAAATTCCTGTTTGACTCTGCGGTCAGTCTTGCCCATGGATCGCATTGAGCATTACTGGATATACAAGATGACAAAACGGTAGTAGTTTGTGCTACCACACAACAGGACCAAAATGACGGTTGTTTCAAATACTGTGAGGGTATGCTCCGTAAATTCACTAAGGTGACCCAGGAGTGTTGATCTGAATTTATTTTAGCCTCACTTATTGTCACTTAACAGAGTAAACAAGAACTGATGGCTCTTCAAACAGTCATAATAAATTACAGTTATGACGAACACAAATGCCTCATTATGTCTGGTCAAGGTCTATTTCCCTTTTATAGAGCTAACTGGTAGAAAGCATTGTTTTTAATTCATGAATGAATATGCACAGGAATCTTAGTTCTCCTATTTACATAAACCTGATAGACAATTAATCTTCAGCAGAGTACCTAGAGAAGGCTTAGAAAATGTAAGCCGTAGATAATGTTAAAAAAAATAGTTCTAAAATATCAAATGCTTTAAATACCAAAATGCCACTTTTATTAGCCTTTTATTATCTCACTTGTAAACACTTAAAACCAGTAACAGTTTAATGTGATTATAAGGCATATGTGCAGTTGGGTTAAATATATTAATAAAGCAATTAGTGTTGGTTAATTAAACACTAGAAAAGTAGTTGAAATGTTTGGACTCTAAAAAGATATTCTTTAGGGGGTTTCTGAACTTAGCTTAAACTTTTCTTGATATTTGTGCTGTTAGGTCAACACAATTTAGAAAGGATTTGTCTATAAGAATGGGGTAGCAGAGAACCTTGGGTGTGATAGAAATTTCAACTCTTGGATTGCTATGATGAGTAGACAGTTGCATACATTTATTAAAACTCATTACATATTTAGGATTTGAGTATTTGTCTATATGTATACACTTTGTCTATATGTATACATATGTGTTTGTCTATCTTTACACACAAACATACTCACAGAAAAGGAGAGTCCTGAACATACCTTTGAAGCCAGCCATCCTTGTAGGTAGATTCACTGTCCTATAATTTGGTTGTACGTATCAATAAACTCCCTTAGGTGTTAAGTGTAAGTGTCAATTTGCATAGTGTCTTTGTTACTCTTGTTTCTACCTGGAACCCTTGTGGTGTGAGGAGAGGGGTTACCATCCTTGTCTCCATGCATGTGAATTGGAGCCATTTACTTCCATGCCCAAGTAGAGATGTACTTGCCAACCTCATTCAGAAGAAAGGGTATGAGGAAGAACCTTGATATCTTGAAGCAGAGCTGTGTTGACCAGCAATGTTAGGAGCAAGTTTGTATGGGATAAATCCTGTCTCTCAGAGAATTGAGATGACACCCTTTGTGCCAGTACATACTTCACTCTCAGAAGGTATTTCCTTCATCCAAGATCACTGGACTGACCCATACAATTATAAGCTTTAGAATGGTGGTATGGGACTTTCTTCACGTCGTTCCATGCAGAGACAGACCTTAAGACTACCATTAGCATTGTCTTTCTCCATGTAGTTGGAAACACCATGATACCACAGCTGTGGCCACTTTTTTTCAGTTTTTAAAAAACAAACTGACTCATGCTCCATGGCACATGGTGTCCTAGTTCCCTGACCAGGAATCAAACCTGCACCCCCTGCGTTGGAAGCATGGAGTCTTAACCACTGGACTGCTGAGGAAGTCCCTTGATCTTCTTGTAAAAGACTTGCTCTTACCCCATGGGCAATAAGAACCGCAGAGACCAGCAGTCTCTGTACAGGAAAAACACGGAGAAGCAGTTCAGTCTTGTCCCTCAGTCTGTTTATCTGCAGCCTCTTTGGTACTTAGGCTTGGGCTTATAAGCACAGGAAAGTAATCAATAGTTGCCTTGGTTTCATAACTCAAGTACTTGTAATACCAACATAGAAGCAAGATTTAGTTTAACTAAATTTGAATAGATAATATTTGATTTCTCCCCAGAGGAAGCAAACTAAATTTTAACAAATGTCTACTCCTTACAAGCACAGGGCCCTTATTAATCATCACAACAGCCCTGCAAAAGTTTGATTATTATCCAGTTTTGTAGACTGTAGGCCCCGTGAGAGCAGAGAACGTGTTCATTTTGTCCAAAGTATCATCAAGTATCATTTGTTAACTGATAGTGTCAGAGAAGTGAAGTAATTTATCTGAAGGTCATGGTATAGCATCAACTTTAGGAGAATCTTCTGTATGGGTTAATGTTAGGTTTAAAATTTTTAAGGAAGAGCAGACTGATTTTGGCCTCATCAGCCTCCCCTGTCTTTCTCTCTTTCTGTCTTTATGTGCATTCTCTTTCAGGTTAAGATCTTGGAGGCTTAGTTGTTGCTGTGTACCAAAGTAAGCAGTGTCTCTGGAGACAGGTTGAAAAAGCAGATTACCAGCACTTTGCCAGAACAAAAGAAAGTTTTTAGCCAGAAAATATTATGGTCAGAAAACAAAAAGGAATTTCTAGAATAATGGAGGCATCCAAATAGAAAATAGCTACATAGGAAGAAGGTCAGACTAAATAGGTAGGAACTAGCAATCCAGAGAAAACATAACACTTATTAAGGACATTGTCCCTGAAGGCACGATATCTGCTTTCACATCCTATTTGTCACTTCACATTAAGTGGTATTAGATAAATTACTGAGCTTTCATATCTTTAAAGTGTGGATTACATGCTGAGCATTGTTTTTAGGATTAAATAAGATAATCTTTATAAAAATAACTTTATGATATCTGGCACATAGTAGGTACTCAATAAAATTTTGATGACACTTGGACACATAAAGCCATAGGTATGAACATTAGTAGAGAAGGAAGCAGTGATTTTTTTTAAGAGATTAGCTTTGAGAGTTCCCGTTTTGTGCCTCCTAGCTTTGTAAGTGACAGATACAGAACTGACCCTGGAAATCCATCTGATATCTCCCTCTCCAGTCTGTAGATCCTAGAACTATACTCTATTGACCCACTCAATCCTTTTGCACCTCGAATGCTCACATGCTCTTTATCCCTGTCAAAACTATTCTCTCAAGGAAGATATGCTGTCAAATAGGTGTTATGGGTAAAGTTCTCGTTAGTTAACCTGATTCCTTCTAGCTTTTTTATTTTTCAAGATGTGAATATTTCTAAATATCCTTATACTTTGACTGTGCATTAGTGAGACAAGTGAAATATAAGGACTTTCAGATCGTATAGAGAGATGTTTTTCATGAGGGAGGTTGAAATCATATCCCATGTATTTATAGCCAACAGTGCTTTAGTAACTTTCATTTCTAAATTTTCTGGGCAAACAGCTGAACATATTTTTATTATAATCTCACTTCCAAATTACTGTGAAGTCTGAGACATCTGTGTGTCTTTATACACAGCCAGCTGAATCACTTGATTAATTATATTACTTTATTACTTCAAAGTTATACAGGCCACTTGATGGAGTCCACAAACTAAGTAATCCTCCTTTGGTGATTAGTTTACTGTCTAAGTTAATCTGGTGCTCTCCTAGAACTAACAGTGTAACTGCTAAATTGGGCATGTTAAGCATCCAGCATGATCATTGCATGAAGTTCGTTACACTGCCATGAGAAGAACCATAGTTTTAAACTGTGAGTCTCGCTCAAGACTTGTTTCAGTCAGTGGCCTTCAGCACCGTGGAAAGATGTGAGAGACCTGTCATGAGTGATACTCCTTTCCTTCTCCACCAGAGTTGGTGCTTTCTATGTGACTGCGCGCTTGCTCTGTACATTGCAAACTGATTGTTATGTAAGTTGATTTGCTTGTTTTCTTCTTCTGAAAATAGTTTCCCTGTTTTCTTGATAGCATGTTTTTACTTTCAAACAATCCTTCAGAAGCACAGTTAGGTGTGTTTTTTTTTTTTTCAAACAAAGGCAGTTGAATGTGTTCCCATTTCCCTTTTCAAAACCCATTCTTTAGATCAAGAATTGCTTCCTTTTCTTAACAAAGATATTTACAGAGCTGTGGACATTTTTTAGTCATCCACATCAAATTATTACCATAGAAGTTGCAAAGGGAGTTTCTAAATCTGCCGTGAGTATTTGATTTACAGTAATCGTTCCAGTATTTCTAGTGATGCTTTGCTGGGGAGGGATTTTTAAGTTTCCTTAATAATTGGTTTATACACCTTTAACAAAATTTATTAATATGTTACATTTGTATTGAATACTCTTGACGTTTATGGACTTAATATAAGTGATTTCAACTATGTGAAAATGATCTGATATCTATGACATGGTTTGATTTGTTTTTGCTGAGGTAAAATATTCAAACTGAGCACACAGACAAGCTGGTGTGCTGAGTACAAGTCATCATCTCAATGCACATTATTCACTGAATATATGGTAATTTCTCTGCAGTAATTTAAACCTTTGTCTTTTTGTGAAAAAATGACTATAAATCACAGAAAAATCTTCAATTAAGTTTAAAACATTAGCGTAGATTGTGAGTGCATGCAAAAAGAAAACCAAAGTGAAATATGATTCCAGATGAACTCAAGAGTCTTTACAAACTAGCATTCACAAAGTGAGGATTTCTGAAAGTAATGATAATACCACCCAGAATTGTAAGGGTTTATTTCAGGAATGGAAGGCATGATTCAACTCTAATATCAACTCTGACTGACTTATGAGGTTGTCCACTTATTTTATCATGTCTTAATTTGTAATTGTTTGTATGTATCCTTGCCTTTTTCCCTATCATCATGCAAAAATAAATTGCAAAATCAATGTAGAAGCTATTATCAGTTGGTTATCCAACCTCCATTTCTTTTCTTCTCGCTGCCTAAGAGAATAGCAGTTTTCTTTATCTAGTCTCCGCTAAACATTATGTTTTTTCATGTGGTAGTGGGGATAATGATTATTCTAAGCCAATACCTGGCATGCCTCCTAGAACGTATTCTTAGCCTAGAGCATCCATATTCAATTGGCCCCACTAAATGAAAGATAAAGGCTTATTTTCAATAATCAGAACTTTTTCTCTCTGTATTTTTGTGCTCTTGTCTTCTCCCCGTTCAGTTTCTCTTGCTCCATAGCTCCCCTAAATTTTCCTTCCTTATTCACATATTCACTGATGAATAGTAGTAGCTAACAACAAGAGAAGTTATAGGCCTAATTGTCCTACTAACCACTTGTAACCAAAACAGGAACCTGCTTTAGGGTAGAGATCTGTTGAAGATATCAGGATAAATACTACCAAGAATACCAAATATCTTCAGTGTCGTAATTAACTTGCGTATCGAATTGCACCAAAAAACTGGTCTCTTTAAAACTCCATTTATGTGAAATGATACATTTTTAAAAATACATTTGACCCCAAATAGTATTTTTGTTTGTAGCAGACAAAAGTTTCCTACTTAATATACTCAGTGAAGATAGGAACTTTCTTTTCATTTTGAGGGCACTTGTATCTAGACCAATGTTTTACATTAAAAATACATTTGTATATAAGTTTGAAATCTCTGTAAATCTTAATTTGGGTACATTAGTTTCTTTATGAATAAACTTACCTCTTCCACCATGCCTGCAGCACATTACTTTACTTCTCCATTCCTACTACTTTACAATAATCCTCTTGACCAGTCCTCCAAAATATCCAGAACATTTTGAGACATATTAATTTTAAATGTGTATAAACAAAGCTTCACAAGGTTAAGAAATTTAGCCAAAACTTAATTACAAATGTGAAAAAAAAGCATTTTGACCATAAAGTGACACATTGAACTGTTGATTTTCATTGTGGTTTTATTCAAGAAATATCCAAGAAACCTATAAATCTCTTCAATTCAATTAAACAACTAATTAATTCACTGGAGAAAAACATTATACCACTTATTTGACTGGATTGATCAGCCAGTTTGATTGAAATAGCAAATTCACCATTCTCATGGAGATAAAGTTGGCTGGACATTTTTTCCCAATTAATAAAAGGAGAGGGTTTCACAAAAATCAATTGAATCACTTACTCTTATGTAGTGGAGATGCAGCCTGATTTAGTATTTGAACACTGTTGCCACGCTTTCAAGCATGGTAAAACCGAAAGGCTTCTGAACGAGAAGATAAAGAAACTGGACTAAGGAGAAAATGGTTGAGACCTAAATTTGATGAAAAGAAAGCTTCTTACACACTCAGGGAAGTTGTATAGGCGGGTCTTGTTTATGTGAAGAAGAACCTTCCCAAGGTTCTTTTCTAGATGAAGACTAGGAAAGGTTTCATCACAGAAGTCCAAGAAGGACTGGTGCACAGCAGTCATGGAAGGTATTCAGTAGTCACGTAAATAATACTTCATGGTTGTAGAAAGAATTAAGATTTGAAGTAGAAAAAAAATGCTGATATCTGGAAGCAAAGAGATTGGGGACAAACAGCTGATGAAGATGCTTTTAACAATATGGACATAAGAAAGACCTGTGTGGTATTTTAACATGTTCCAGATGTTTTATCATTTTACATATTAAGGGCTTCCCTTGTGACTCAGCTGCTAAAGAATCCGCCTGCAATGTGGGAGACTTGGGTTCAATCCCTGGGTTGGGAAGATCCTCTGAAGAAGGGAAAGGCTACCCACTCTAGTAGTCTGGCCTGGAGAATTCCATGGACTGTATAGTCCATGGGGTCACAAAGAGTCAGACATGACTGAGCAACTTTCACTTTTCACTAATCTTTTTCTAGTACTTGGTTCTCATTCAAACCCCACTTTTCAGATGTTTTCCATCTCTCCTCATTTCTCCTTCTCGACAGGTTCTCGTGAAGAGGTATTCTTAAGTTCCAAAGCTGGCTCTGTATCTTCCTGTCCCTTTTGTTCTGTTGCAAGGATTGAAAGTGAAAGTAAAAGTCCCTCATTTGTGTCCGACTCTTCGTGACCCCTTGGACTAGGCAGTCCGTGGAATTCTCCAGGCCAGAATACTGGAGTGGGCAGCCTTTCCCTTCTCCAGGCGATCTTCCCAACCCAGGGGTCAAATACAGGTCTCTCATAAGGATTACAGACAGAAATTTTCATAACCACATAAATAAACAAAGTAAATGACATAACCTGATGGGAGACACGAGGGACTTGTGAAGGATCTTTGGGAACTGTGGTGAGATAGAAATTATATGCACCAGATAAAAATATTCAAATATTGAATAGTTGTGTGCTAGCTGAGTATGCACATGTCTTGGCAACAATGGTCAGCACTTTGTGGCTTCTCCTTTTTTAAATTTGAAAGTTATTCTCTCTCCTTTTTTTCTGCCCACAGGACTCACTGAAAAGTAGTCTTCCTTCAGTTACTACTAACTGAAAACATCTCCCTCTCATGGCTGTGTCTGTCCTCATCATTCTTACTTTCATAGCATATTTTTTATTTCCACAGTATCATTAATTTGAAAAACAAGCTTAATTGAAAAATACAACGTAAAAACAAGTACTAAAAGCAGTATACCTGACTCCTGTGTATCTGCTGTACACACAATAGGTACTAATGTTTTTCCAAGTTTGATTTTTATACACTTTTCTTTGGAAAATAAAACCTCACCCCTATTCTTCTCTTTCCTTTCTTAGAGGTAACCACTAACTTGAAGGTAATGTGTATCATTCCTATATGTTCGTAAAAAGCCTTACTGTGTAGGTATAAAATGTGTGTGTGTGTATGTATAACCATAAACAGCATGGTGGTGCTTTGTGCTTTTATCATCTAGATTATACGTTTTTTCATGTTGAATTACCCTTCTGAAGCTTGCACAATTGTGATTGCTCCATTTATTACAGTGTATTTATACATTACCTTTCATTCTTACAAGTGAGAATATCTCAAAAGTAGAGTTCTTAGGTTGGAGGGTTTGTAAGTATTTAAACTCTCCTAGATGTCAGCTGTGTATAAAATTCCCTTTTGTTAAATTTTTGCCAACACTTGCTGTTTCCAGACATTTAAAATTTTGCCAATTTGATCTGTGTGAATTTGCATCTTAGTGTTTTAATTTGCATTTTTAGTTGAGAAGTCTTCATGTGTATATTAGCCATTCAATATTCCTTTCTTGTGCATTATGTGGCCAGGGTCTTTCTTTTTTTCTTCCTATTAGTTTATCCATCTTTACTTGTTTGATTTGTAGATCTTAATGTGTCCTATTTCTGCCATTAAGAAATAGATGTGATTTGGATGTGACCTTGGATGACTTACACATTTTACCTATGATTTGGTTTCCTATTCTACAAAATGGAAAGAATGATTTTACTTAAAATTTGTTGTGAGGTTTAAAGGGGTTTTATGTCAGGTGCATGGAACAGTGTCTGGAACATGCTAAGTATTATATAAGTTTTTACTGTCATATTTTTTATCCTAGATAAATAATCCAGTTTTATCTCTTATTATTACCAAACCTTAGCTGCCGCATAATGTTATAAGTAATAACGCTTAACTTGTCACTTAATTATATTTTATAATTTTTATATAAAATTTTTAATGAAGAGAAACTTTGTGTTCACTATTATGTTTGCACTTTTAGTATAGTGCCTTAAGAAAGTATTTTCTAGTTCAGTATATTCTCTCGCATTTTTTATTCTTTTCATTTGATGTTTAGGTTCTAATTTTAATAAGTTTTCATCTGAAGAGCAGATTTCCCTGGCATCATTTATGGAACTGGTCTTCCTTTCCTCCCTGATTTGCTGTTTCTTCCTTCTCAGGCATATTCCATGTTCCCATTTATTTGGGAATTATTTTGTCTCTTTTGTACCTTTGATCTATTTGTCTATTCTTACAGTTTTTCAGCCCTTGATCTTTGCAATTTTCTTTCTTATGAGCCTTCAAAAACCTCTTTTCTTTTGGCAGTTCTTGAAACTTTTTTGCTTTTCAAGTGACAGTATTAAATTCCTTTATAAATGTAGGTTCCATGAAGCTGGAAACCATTTGTATCTCTTGGGTGTTTAAAAATCTTAGCTTGCTTTTTTAAGAGGTCAAATATCTGGGGAAAAATTTTAATAAAGAACACATTTAGCTAAAATTATAGAATGTATGTTATAAGCCTTTAAAATCTTACTAGAGCCTATTAGTTGTCTAGAAAAATTCAAAAATATAGCTTTTGGGTATTAGTGATTAAATTTCTTAAAATGACCATGTCACTTTTCCTGTTTAGAGCAAATAGTACCACTCTATTTCACAGTATCATTTATATTGTCATATTCCTATTGCTTTCTGTTATATAAAAAAGTATAGCACTTTTTTCATGGATTTGAATCTGCAATAGATTGATTTGTTGCCATAGACTTTAAAAATCCATTAAGGATGAAGTCAGAAATAGTGAATTAATTTGAAATCCTTTGTTGGTATGGATGAAGTGAGAAAAGTATTTATAAAACCATTAATCATGCTTCAAAATATACTTGAAAATGAATCAGAGGCAGATGTAATAACTATATTTTCATTTTGCTGTCTGCTTTAAAGTCTTAGCACTTTGGAGAGCCTTATTTAAATGTTGCTGAATATTACTTGTTTTTTCATTTGCTTTATTTTGATAAATATGTCTTGTCATGGAGCCACCATGAGAAGTAAATTGTTACCTAATATTAGGTCTGCATCTAGTTTAAGGGAATGAAACATAAAAAAAATAATGCTCAGAATCATAAATCAGGTCAAACATAGAATACAGAAGGGCTCTGTGAAATCACAGTTCCCAATTTGTGAAAGTTAATATTCTAGACTTTCTACTAGTGGCATTCTTTGGTTTCTCAAACTGTAGTTACAGAGTTGTCCTCAAAATAAGAAAAAGTTTCAGGATTATATTTAGTTAGCATTTGGTTGAAGTAAATAGAGTAGAAGTCGTGATGTTTGTACCTGAAAAGGAATTGCCACAGAAGTAGTAGTCTTGATTTATTGATTTAACACATGAATAATTTTCTGGAGCATTATTTTTGGTTCAGTTTCCTGAGGGTTGAGCTTGAAACCAGCTTACCATACAAGGGTTAAAATTACATTTGAAATATGGTAATCCAAAATTTAATCCTTATCCCAAATTTTTTTAATCCAAAGAAAAATAGAGTTAGGAGGAAATTTTCTAAATATGATGGATATTGAATAGAAACATAAAGTGAATGTCCTACTAAAAGGCATTCCTATTAAAACTAGAGCTGTAGTATGGTCACCGTTATCACTATTATTCAACATTATTTTATTTTTTTTGAATCTTTTTATTTTTAAAAAAATTTTATTTTTTAACTTTACAATATTGTATTGGTTTTGCCATATATCAACATGAATCCGCCACAGGTATACACATGTTCCCCATCCTGAACCCTCCTCCCTCCTCCCTCCCCATACCATCCCTCTGAGTCATCCCAGTGCACCAGCCCCAAGCATCCAGTATCGTGCATCGAACCTGGACTGGCAACTCGTTTCATATATATTATACATGTTTCAATGCCATTCTCCCAAATCATCCCACCCTCTCCCTCTCCCACAGAGTCCACTAGACTGTTCTATGCATCAGTGTCTCTTTTGCTGTCTCCCATACAGGGTTATTGTTACCATCTTTCTAAATTCCATATATATGCGTTAGTATACTGTATTGGTGTTTTTCTTTCTGGCTTACTTCACTCTGTATAATAGGCTCCAGTTTCATCCACCTCATTAGAACTGATTCAAATGTATTCTTTTTAATGGCTGAGTAATACTCCATTGTGTATATGTACCACTGCTTTCTTATCCATTCATCTGCTGATGGACATCTCGGTTGCTTCCATGTCCTGGCTATTATAAACAGTGCTGCGATGAACATTGGAGTACACGTGTCTCTTTCCCTTCTGGTTTCCTCAGTGTGTATGCCCAGCAGTGGGATTGCTGGGTCATAAGGCAGTTCTATTTCCAGTTTTTTAAGGAATCTCCACACTGTTCTCCATAGTGGCTGACTAGTTTGCTTTCCCACCAACAGTGTAAGAGAGTTCCCTTTTCTCCACACCCTCTCCAGCATTTATTGCTTGTAGACTTTTGGATCGCAGCCATTCTGACTGGTGTGAAATGGTACCTCATTGTGGTTTTAAAAGTTCAGGTTAAGGCAAGAAAGCAAACAGCATACATGAAACAGATGTTTGGAAGGAAAACACATTTTTTGTTACTCACAGATGATATGCTCATATATATACTTCCCAAGTTAAAAAAAAATCTATTAAAATAAATAAAATAATTCAGTGAAATTAAAGTATTTTCAAGGTAAATCCCACAACAGAAGCAATACTTTCACTTTATGTTAGCAATAACCAGTTAGAAACTGAAAAAAATAATTTCTAATTTTTATTAGAAAGACCTAAAAATAAACATGGACGGTACAAGACCTAGTTAAAAGAAAGCATAGAATTTGATTGAAGAGTACTGAGATGCACTTGAATAAATGGAGGTATATACCCTGAAATCACAATGTTATAAATATGCAGTCCTTATCAAATTAGTATATGAGTTTACTGTAAATATTTGGCAAATCAATACAAGCATCAATATGTTGAAACCTGATTTAAAATGATTTCACAGGATGGTAAGACATTTATCTTCCCAACTACAGTGCTTCAACTATGATGTCTTTTATGTTAACATGTTCAGAGACTTTGGAAGTTGTCATTTTATAATATAAATGGAAAATTTTTAAGTCTGTAGAGAAATTTCAGTGGCAAACAGTCAATGGCTTTGAATTGTAAGGCAAACATACATTGAGCTTTAGCTTTATATGACAAAATAAATCTTTAATTTCTTCTAATGATTAGAATAGCAGATGCTTTAAATAACTAGCTATAGACTAATTTTTTTCATAAGGGAATAGCACATTAATAATGTCTTGAATAAATCTATAGGTTTTTCCCTTTGTTTGGGTATATTTTTTAATTAAAGTTTCAGTTCCCAAAGCTAGAATCATATCACATAACTCCATGATGACAAATTCTTTGGTACCTTTAGAGCATCTGGAATTGTGTGCTACACAATAGGTATTTAATAAGTTTCCTTGGAATAAATGAATCCATTGTAAAAGAATTTATAATATAGATCAATTGCGGTTTTTATGTCATAGTATCTAAAAGACGGGAGCTTCCCAAGTGTTTCAGTGGTAAAGAATCTACCTGCCAATGCAGGAGATATGGGTTTGATCCCTGGGTCAAGAAGATCCAATAGAGAAGAAAATGGTGACTCACCCCAGTATTTTTGCCTGGGAAATCCATGGACAGAGGAACCTAGTCAGCTACAGTCCATGGGGTTGCAGAGTTGGACATGACTTAGTGACTGAGCATGCATGTGTCTAAAAGACTAACTGAAGTGTTCAGTGCTCCTGTGATCACTCTATGGAGGTAGGATAAATATCCATTCAACATTTTGTTCAAATATGAGACCAGTGATTCCACACATGCATCAGTGAGGTTTTCTGGAAGAAAGGCAGGTTCACAAGCAGGTATGTAAAAGCTTGAGGGGCTTACAGTTTGATGAACGTTGGGACAGGGATTGGAATGAGGGTTTCCCCACAAGAGCTAGGGCTTGAGAGCTTAGGACTTCGTACAGGTATTAAATGTGCAGCCAGCTTTCCTTTTTTTTTTTAAAATTTTTTTTTTAAATTTTATTTTACTTTTAAACTTTACACTATTGTATTGGTTTTGCCAAATATCAAAATGAATCCGCTACAGGTATACATGTGTTCCCCATCCTGAACCCTCCTCCCTCCCCATACCATCCCTCTGGGTCGTCCCAGTGCACCAGCCCCAAGCATCCAGTATCGTGCATCGAACCTGGACTGGTGACTCGTTTCATATATGATATTATACGTATTTCAATGCCATTCTCCCAAATCATCCCACTCTCTCCCTCTCCCACAGAGTCCAAAAGACTGTTCTATACATCAGTGTCTCTTCTGTTGTCTCGTATACAGGGTTATTGTTACCGTCTTGCTAAATTCCATATATATGCGTTAGTATACTGTATTGGTGTTTTTCTTTCTGGCTTACTTCACTCTGTATAATAGGCTCCAGTTTCATCCACCTCATTAGAACTGATTCAAATGTATTCTTTTTAATGGCTGAGTAATACTCCATTGTGTGTATGTACCACAGCTTTCTTATCCATTCATCTGCTGATGGAGCCAGCTTTCTTATTAGCATGCCCTGGTGAGGTGCAGAAGGGGAAGAGAAAGGTGATGCTTGGAAGCTGTCGACAAACAACAAAAATGGAGTTAATATCTTAATTACAAACACATTTGTATACAGTTTGGAAATGTAGAATTTCTTTTGAACAACTATATATTCATTCTGATATATACTATAGGACATTAAAAGTCTTTGCCCTTGACCGCCTCCTGGGAAGCATAGGTCAAGAACATGGTTTGGCTTAGAGAAAATGTGATTTCTAGGCAGATACACATTTTAGCTGCTGTCTAACTTTTTAACTTGGGGAAACTTATTTGACATTTCTGAACATCAGCTTTCTTGTCTTGAAGTGGACAATGCTCCTGATCTCGTAGAGCTGTGAGGGTTTAACTAGCTAATTTTTGTAAAATATCTAGTACCTGGTATGGCATATTGTAAGTATTAACTATTGATCCATGGCATTTAATTGATACTATTACTATTATTACTACTGTTATTTAGAGAATATTTAGAAAGTAAGATAGGTATTACGAGCATAAGGTCTGAATAAGTAGAAGACCTAAAATCATTAAAATTTAATGCCTCTCAAATTTATACATACATTTAATACATTTCCCAAAACACTCCTAATCAGTTTTAGGAAGGATAAGCAAAGTTATTTCAGAGAATATATTAAAATATAACCATAAGGTTGCCAGGAAATTTTTGAAAATTAGAAATTCATAAGAACTTGTCATAAGTTGCTATGACTTAACATGTAACTAGTACAATCAAAACAATATGAATCTGGCACAGTGGAATGGACTAGGTGGGGTTTTAATGTAAATTTTGGCAAAATTTGTTTTATGTATCTCATTCATTTAAAAAGATTATAATGAGCCTGTTTTCTATAAATTTCATCACATGTCCAAAAGGATACCTGCCACAGTTAAGTTTAAAAGATTAAGAACCCTCTAGAAACACCAAGTGAAACTGATGAACACATTAGTGATCTACTGCTGCATAACAAATTGCTTAAGAACTTAGCGGCTTAAAACATTAATGTTTATTATCCAACAGTTTCTGTGGGTCAGCAATCCAGATGTATCATAGCTGAGTCCTCTGTCTCAGGATCAGTCACAAAGCTGCGGTCTTTTTGTTGTTGTTGTTACTATTATAATTGATTTACAGTGTTATGTTAGAATATGTGTATACACATGTGTATACACACACACACACACAAACACATGCTTTTCAGTCTTCCGTTATAGGTTATTGAGTGAGTGAGTAAGTGAGTGAAGTTGCTCAGTTGTGTCTGACTCTTTGTGACCCATGGACTGTAGCCTACTAGGCTCCTCCGTCCATGGGATTTTCCAGGCAAGAATACTGGAGGGGGTTGCCATTTCCTTCTCCAGGAGATCTTCCCAACCCAGGGATTGAACCCGGGTCTCCCGTATTGTAGGCAGACGCTTCACCATCTGAGCCACCAGGGAAGCCTCCAAAAAAACCAAAGGTCAGGGCCAGAGACTGCACCCACCCCTGCCTTCCTCACCCTCCCCAACGGGCAGGGGATTATAGGTTATTACAAGATATTAAATATAGTTCCCTGTGCTATATAGTAGGATCTTATTGTTTATTTTATATAAAGTAGTATATATATGTTAATCCAAAACTTGTGATTTATCCCTCTCCTCCCTTTACCGTTTGGTAACCATAAGTTCATTTTCTAAGCCTGTGAGTATATTTGTTTTATAAATAAGTTCGTTTATATCATTTTTTAGTTTCCACATGTAAGTAACATCTTATGATATTTGTCTTTATCTGATTTCACTTAATATGATAATCTATAATCCATCCACATTACCTCAAATGGCATTATTTCATTCTGTTTTATGGGTGATTAATAGTCCACTGTATATCTGTACCACATCTTTATCCATTCATTTGTCAGTGTACATTCTGGTTGCTGCCTTGTCTTGGCTATTGTACATAGTACTGCTCTGAACAGGGGGTGCATATGTCATTTCGAATTAGAGTTTTCTTTTTTTCCAGATAGACGCCCAGGAGTGGGATTGCTGGATCATATGGTAGTCCTGTTTTTTTAGTTTTGGGTTTTTTTTAAAATTAATTTTTTAATTGAGAGACAATTGCTTTACAGAATTTTCTTTTCTGCCATACATCAACATGAATCAGCCATAGGTACACATAATATCCCCTCCCTTTTGAACCTCCCTCCCGTCTCCCTCCCCATCCCACCCTTCTAGGTTGATACAGAGCCCCTGTTTCAATTTCCTGAGCCATACAGCAAATTCCTGTTGGCTATCTATTTTACATATGGTAATGTAAGTTTCCATGTTACTCTTTCCATACATCTCACCCTCTCCTCCCCTCTCCTCATGTCCATAAGTCTATTCTATATGTCTGTTTCTCATTGCTGCCCTATAAATAAATTCTTCAGTACCATTTTTCTAGATTTCGTATATATGTGTTGCTGCTGCTGCTGCTGCTAAGTCGCTTCAGTCGTGTCCGACTCTGTGCGACCCCAGAGACTGCAGCCCACCAGGCTCCGCCGTCCCTGGGATTCTCCAGGCAAGAACACTGGAGTGGGTTGCCATTTCCTTCTCCAGTGCATGAAAGTAAAAAGTGAAAGCGAAGTCGCTCAGTCGTGTCCGACTCTCAGCGACCCCATGGACTGCAGCCCACCAGGCTCCTCCACCCATGGGATTTTCCAGGCAAGAGTACTGGAGTGGGGTGCCATTGCCTTCTCCAATATGTGTTAGAATACGATAATTGTCTTCCTCTTTCTGACTCACTTCACTCCTTATAATAGGTTCTAGTTTCATCCACCTCATTAGAACTGACTCAAAGGTGTTCCTTTGAGTAATATTCCATTTTGTATTTGTACCACAACTTCTTTATCTATTCATCTTTCAATGGACATCTAGGTTGCTTCCATGTTCTAGCTATTGTAAATAGTGCTGCAGTGAACAATGGGATGCATGTGTCCTCTTCAATTTTGGTTTCCTTAGTGTATATGCCTAGGAGTGGGATTGCTGGGTCATATGGTGGTCTTATTCCTAGTTTTTTAAGGAACCTCCATACCGTTTTCCTGGAGAAGGAAATGGCAACCCACTCCAGTGTTTTTGCCTGGAGAATCCCAGGGACGGGGGAGCCTGGTGGGCTGCCGTCTATGGGGTCACACAGAGTAGGACACAACTGAAGCGACTTAGCAGCATACTGTCTTCCATAGTGGCTGTATCAATTTACATTCCCACTAGAAGTGCAAGAGCATTCCCTTTTCTCCACACCCTCTCCAGCATGTATTGTTTGTAGACTTTTTGATGATGGCTGTTCTGACCAATATCTCATTGTAGTTTTGATTTGCATTTCTCTAATAATGAGCAGTGTTGAGCATCCTTCCATGCGTTAGCCTTCTGTTGTCTTCTTTGGAGAAATGTCTGTTTAGGTCTTTTTCCCCTTTTTGACTGGGTTGTTTGTTTTTCTGCCATTGAATTGTATGAGCTGCTTGTATATTTTGGAATTTAATCCTTTGTCAGATGTTTCATTTGCTATTATTTTCTCCCATTCTGAGGGTTGTCTTTTCACCTTCCTTATAGTTTCCTTTGCTGTGCAAAAGCTTTTAAATTTACTCAGGTCCCACTTGTCTACTTCTTTTTTTATTTCCGTTACTCTAGGAGGTGGGTCATAGAGGATCTTGCTTTGATTTATGTCATAGAGTGTTCTGCCTCTGTTTTCCTCTAAGAGTTTTGTAGTTTCTAGTCTTACATTTAGGCCTTTAATCCTATTTAGTGGAGAAGCATTCAGGTGTTACAGGTTTTTTCTTAAAGGACCAACATCTGCTAGTTCCAGGCTTCTCAAAAAAGGTGTTTTTAGTTTTTTAAGGAACCTCCATATTGTTATCCATAGTGGCTGTACCGATTTACATTTCCAGCAACAGTATAGAAATGTTCCCTTTTCTCTATACCCTCTCCACAATGCTGTGGTCTTACCTCAACGATGATCTGAGGAAGAATTCACTTCTGCGTTCATTCCAGTGTTGATTGATAAAATTTAGTTATTTCCAGACCCGAGGACTGAGGTCCTCACTTCCTCATAGGCTGTTGGCCAGAGACCATGCTCATTTCCCCGCCACAGGCCTCTCCTTTAGCCAGCCTGCTTCATCATTGTGTGTTTAGCAGAGTGATGGCACCAAAAGGGAGAGATAGTAAACTAAAAGTCATAGTCTTTTGAACCTAATCTCAGAAATGATGCCTCTAACTTTTTCCATATTCTATTCATTACAGGCAAAACACTAAGTCTAGCTCACATTCAACAGGAGGGGATCACACACAGCATGAGTATCAGGTGGGGGAATGTTTTTCGAAGCTGCCTCTGACAGTGAAGTGATTGTTGCAATTCGTGGTGTAGTCTTGCTGTATGTCATATATGCTTCTTGTTGTATATGATTATGCAAAGTCAGCATGGTTCTATGAAACTTTCACGGATTTCCTATTTCCAGATAGTCAATGAAATTATTTGATAAAACTTAGGTTTCTTCTCATTAAATGACATTGTTCGAATGCCTCTGACTTACGGAGTCAGCAATAGAGCAGAGCCTGAGTCGTATGGAATTTCAGCCTTCGCCTTGCCCAGCCTCCTTATTTATCAACACAGTGACTGAAGTTCAGAGAGGGAGAGAACCTACTCAGGGTGCCCCATCTTGGAGTGGCGGAGGGAATACTTTTAAGTCAGTTTCTACCTACTCAGGGTGCCCCATCTTGGAGTGGCGGAGGGAATACTTTTAAGTCAGTTTCTGTGACTTAACGCCATTGTTATTTTTACCCTCCTGCTTCTGTCATGGTGGTACTTTTTTTCCTTAAGAAATAGAGAACATGAACAAAAAATGTTACTACATGTAAATGCAATTGAAAGGCAAAACAAACATCCCTGTACCAACCAACCAAGAAATAGTTTATGAGCAGAAGCGTCCTAGATACATTTCCCCCTCCCAGATAGCCCACAGTTAATCACTATCCTGAATTTGTTTATCACTCTCTTGCTTCCTTTCTGGTTCTTAACATTTCTGCATGTATACTTAAAAATGCTTTTTTGCTTTGAATACTAAAAATGGAATCAAACTGTATACAGTTTCTTCTTGATTCAACAGTGTGTTTCTGGGATGTATCTACATTGATTTGTGTAGCCAGAATTCATTCATATTCTTTGCTAAACAATGTTCTGCTACACTAATATAGAATTTATTTTTCTCTTCTGTTGTTATATGATATTTGGATTTTTTTTCAGTTTTGGTTTTGTGTATGTGTTTGTTATCCCAAGAACAGCTGTAATAGCATTTTGATACATGACTTCTTGTGTGCATAGGGAAGAGCTCTTCTGCCTTTCATACCTAGTAGTGAATTTGCCTGGAAACAGAATGTGAATAAGTTTCATCGTAATGTGTCATGGCGAAGAGTATCCAAAGCAGTAATGCTTTGCTTACCTGCCTACATTTTGATAGTTTCTGTTGTTACATACCCTCACCAATATTTACTACCATCAAAATTTTTAATTTTTGCCAATATCGTCATTGGGAATGGTATCTTATTGTGATTTTCAATTTGCTTTTCCCAAAAACTTAGGAAGTTGAGCATATTTTCATATATTAGTAGGTCACTTGTACTTCCTTTTCTGTAAAATTTATTTACTTATTCTCAGTTTTCTATTTTGTTGCTTATCTTGTTCACTGATTTAGAGAAGTTGGTTATATATTTTGTATAGTAATTTTATAGCCAGTTGTATGTATTCCTAGTGTCTTCTCCTGTTACTTGCTTTTTACTGTAAGAATGTGCGTTAATCAATCTTCAGTGCTAGAAAAATAATACCTATATTTTTTTCAGAGCAGTAAATATTTATATCAAATGATGATGTGATGTCATGGAAATATTTGGGTGGAATAATGTTTCAGGCTGAGGGATTAAGTGCAAAAACTCGTGGCAGCTGAAAACAAGATAATTTTTAAAAGCATTTTTTGTGTGGTATATAATTTTTGCACAAAGGAAGAATCATAAATGCGGTTTGGTTTTCTCTTAGCATTTTCCTCTTCAATAAGCATCTTTGAAATAAGAACAGATTAATCATAAAGAATCCATTATAAATGCAATTGCTGTAACAGTTTAGTGGTAACTCACCACTTCAGTTCAATACAAGTTACTGAAATATAATAGCCTGGGTTGATTGAAATTTGCCATTTATACATTCAGCAAAAATACATTAAGCCTGGCTCTGGATCACAGATTCTTTTAGGTGATTCAGATAAGATGGCACACAAAATAGGCAGAGTTATTGCTCCGTGGATTGTACATTCTTGTGAAGAAGGTAAACATTAGAAAAATACATAACTATTTAATTGTATAAGTAATTGTATAAGCAGTGTATAATATGAGACATTAGGAGTAAGATCTCTGGAGGAAAGTTAAGTAGTATTTTGACCAGGAACTCGGGGATTGAAGTGAGCAAGTGGCATCATGGGCATACATGTCTGAGGAAAGTGTGTTGCTGGACGAGGATGCAATAAGTACCTTGCCCTTACTTTGTCTTTATTCTAAGTATGATGGATTAGTTGGAGACTTTGAAGTTGGAGACTGTTGTGCTCTGATGTACACTTCTAAAGTGTTATTCTTGGCAACACTAAGAATGATACAGGATACTCAGAAGGAAGTTGACATAGCACAAGTAAAAGATGATGACGGCTTAGACTTGGGTGGTGCTAAGATTGTGACAGGTGACATTTAGTGAGGTAAAGCCAGTTGGATTTGCTAATAAATCTGATGTAAGTTCTGAGAGAGAGGACCACGGATGACTCCTAGGTTTATTTTTTAAAGTAAACAACTATTAAATGTTGAAACCATTAAAAAAAAAATAGAAAACTCTTAGGAATGTGCGTAGTTGAGGGTGGGCATGGGAATAAAGATACAGATTTGAAATGCTTGTTAGGTATATAAAGATGCTTGGTAGGAATTAAATATGAGTGTGGAGTTTAGGAAGAAGTGGAGACTGAAGATGAAATTTGGGATACTTCTGCATGTAGAGCACATTTAAAGCCTTGCAACTCAATGAGATTGTCAAGGGGGTGAGTGTGGTGAAACAAGGATTAATCTCTGGGGTCTTCCCACATTTAGAAATGGGGAGGAAATGAGGACCTAGAAGAAGTGAATGAGAAGCAGCAACCAGTGTGTCGGAGGCAAACAGGGCAGAGTGGTGTCCCGGGAGCTCAGGCAACAAAGCATTTGGAGGCAGATGTAAACACCAGCATCAGCATCAGATACTGCTGAGAGGTCGAGGAAAGTGAGGGCCAGATATGTGTTTCCCTGTCTGGTGACTAAGGCATATCAGAGCCGGACTGGAGTGGGTTGAGGAAAGAATAGTAGGGGTGGGAGGAGACCCAGTGGGAACGACATCTATACAACTGCTGCTGCTGCGTCACTTCAGTCGTGTCCGACTCTGTGCGACCCCGTAGACGGCAGCCCACCAGGCTCCCCCGTCCCTGGGATTCTCCAGGCAAGGACACTGGAGCGGGTTGCCATTTCCTTCTCCAATGCAGGAAAGTGAAAAGTGAAAGGGAAGTCGCTCCGTCGTGTCTGACTCTTAGCGACCCCATGGACTGCAGCCTACCAGGCTCCTCCATTCATGGGATTTTCCAGGCAAGAGTACTGGAGTGCGGTGCCATTGCCTTCTCCGATACAACTGTTGGGGGAGCTTTACTCTCAAGTTAGCAGAGAGACCATGCGTAGCTGGAAAAGGATATGAATCAAGACGATGTGTTTTGAAGTTGGGAGTTTTTCCAGCAAGTGGATGTGCTCATGGAGAGATAGGGATTGACAGTGTAGAAAAAAGGAGTAGCTGAAGTGCTGAGTGAAGGTGTGGGGACAAGTGGGTTTCCTGCATAGTTGGAGGGGCTGCTTCAAGTAGGACCATGAGTAGTGAATGCTTTGCAGTAGTGAGGGGAGCAGACAGTTGGTTTATAGATGTGGGTAGGTTGAGAGATCTTGTAGTAAGAGGGGGAGAAAGAGCTTCTCTTCTCATAGCTTATAGCCAAATCCAGCTTGGAGACATCATTTACCAAAAGTAATGAGAAGTCCTGAGTCAGCCATGCTTTCACTACGAATTCTGGGGTGATACCAGACCTCTGAGATGAAGGCGTGTTCCAAAATTTATAGGACAGACTTGTGTGTCTGTCCCACTGGCCCAGGGCGTCACATGTTGCTCCTGCATGTGATGCCCCTGAGGAGGGCTGCTGCCATGCTGAAGGCTCCGCTGTGCCCAGCAGCCTCTCACAGGGGTCTTCTCACTGACCACAGCTCCCAAGGCCAACAGGCTCAGCATCCATCCTCAGCTGTGACCTTAAACCAGACGCCACCTGAACTCCTTCCAAGTCTGGGTCAGTGTTCTGTGACTGGGATGCAGATGACCACCCTTCCCCAGACACACGGATCTCTACCACTTCTCTCATCTGTCTTAATAATATTTTTAATTTTGCTTATTTTTATTTCTCCTCTGTGAAAGTATAAAAGTACAATGTGAGAAAGACCTAGATTAGTTAACCTAGATGGGTAGTCTGAATGGTGGAGACAGGGGTAGGGCCAGCCTTGATCTCTGTTTCTGGCAGTTCCTATGATTTCAGGCTGCTTCTCTCAGGTGCAGGAAATACTACATGGTTCAGAGCGAGCAGTGTTTATTTACATAGAACAGAGGAAGAGAAAGTCCAGGAATACTCTATCCCTGTTAACAGTGTCAACCATCTATATCTCTGAGTTACCCAGTAAATGGAGGGTGTGCCAGCACTTCCTTCCATGCGTCACACTGTTGTCCCTTCATCGTCCATTCATCAGTTATGTACATCTCTATGCAGCCCAGTGCTCGGTCCTGGGGAGGCCACTGCTCTCAGGGGTCTCACAGTGTTAGAAAGTCATTGACCGAATATGTGACGTCATCAAGCACGAGGGCCTGAAATGAAGGCATGGGCTTCTGCTGCTTGAATGTCTAAGAATATGCTAGTTGGTAACTTCTGTCCAATTCCAAGAAGTATTAGGTGCCTCTGGTACAAATGGAGGAGATTTAAATGAAGCCCTAAAAGTGAGAGAAGTGGAGAGCAATGCATTATATGTAAGAGGGATAAAATGGTAATCAGTATAAACAAGATTAAATTAAAAATTGATAGCAGTAGGAAATGAAATTCTGATTTGAGTATTAAAATCTAAAACCTCAAGGGCAGGTGGTAAGAATTAATTATGATTTCACTTGGAGTCTGTGGTTGTAACATATGCCCTCTCAGTCTTGAATCATCTCTTTGTATTCCCACATGACCTCACGCATTATGGGCAAATGGTTTAACCTTTCTGGTCTAAACCTAAAATTTTTCATATGTAAAACGGCAAGATTTGAACAACACAAATTGCAAAGTTTTCTCTATTATTATTCAGTAAAGCTAAGAATTTTCTTTTATTTTTAATAACATGCTCATGCATGCTCAGTTGCTCAGTCATGTCTGACTCTTTGCAAAACTATGAACTGTAGCCCACCAGTCTCCTTTGTCTGTGAGATTCTCCAGGAAAGAATACTGGAGTGGGTTGCCATTTCCTACTCTAGGGGATCTTTCTGACCCAGGGATCTTTGAACCTGTGGCTCCTGCATTGTCAGGCAGATGCTTTACCACCGTACCACTTGGAAAGCCTTTTTAATTAATTTATCTTAATTTTGGACTTCCCTGGTGGCTCAGCTGGTAAAAAAGAATCTGCCTGCAATGTGGGAGACCTGGGTTGGATTCCTGGGTTGGGAAGATCCCCTGGAGAAGGGAAAGGCTCCCCACTCCAGTATTCTGGCCTGGAGAATTCCATGGACTATATACTCCACAGGGTCGCAAAGAGTCAGACACAATTGAGTGACTTTGACTTTTGCTTTTCTTTTCATCTTGATTTTGGGTTTTCCAGGTGGTGCAGTGGTAAAGAACCTTCCTGCCAATGAAGGAGACGCAAGAGACACGAGTTCAATCCCTAGGTCGGAAAGAGCTCCTGGAGTAGGAAATGGCAACCCACACCAGTATTCTTGCCTGGGAAATTCCATGGTCAGAGGACCCTTGCAGGCTACAGTCCATGGGGTCACAAAAGAATTGGACATGACTGAGCAACTGAACGCACACACACAACTTTAGCTGCATGAACACCTCAGGTGACAGCTAAATTTATATGACCAGACATCAGGAAGAGGAATAGAACTGGTGTTTCTAAGAAGTCCAAGCGTTTCTAGACTTCCATTCTGTGTTGATGGAAATTTGAATCCAAAAAAGTATCACCTTATCCCTGGCTAGTCCTGGGCTTATTGTTTCACAGAGGCACCTGTGAATCTGTTTCATCCTCCAAACTCCTGGCCTAAGGCTGCAGCCAAGGCACGGAAATGTGGAAATAGCCTTTCTAAACATCAACTCACTTTACCTGCCTAGTGCTTTGTGATTTCCAGTTAAACATCCTAGCCTACCTTTTGAGTATGTAAGTGTTCATTACATGGTATTAAATAAATGTTGTCTGAAGCTAATAGAATAAAGAATATAAGCAGTTGCATCTTGGCTGTCCACATCTGAAGGTGCTGTGGTGCATGAGAAGGTCTCCTGAAGCGTTCTTGCACATTTGTAGGCTTTGAAGGAAGGGAGTATTAGAAGGCAAGTCCTTTAGGAAATGTAAGTGGAAAGATGTATTTGGAAACATCCATAGATCTTTCCTCTATGTTGAACTTGAGGCAGAAAGGTATTCCCAGCCTTCTAAAATAAGTCAGTTACACCCTCTAAGAAAGTGCTGGCATTTGTTTCACTAGACTTACCAATGTTTAGTGTAACCCCCTTCATTTCTCTGGTGTGAAATACCAGATACATGTCATAAGTGATACATCTTGGAGAAATTGTTCAACAATAGTCACAGTAATTTTTTTTTTTAATCTTATTGTAGCCCACATTGGAGGCAGAGTGCTTACACACAAGCACTGCATTGCAGTGTGAACAGAGGCAGCAATGCCCTTTGTCTTATCAAATAACCCAGCTTTATTACCCAATCCCTGGCCATACCATATCCTGTTTAGACATCAGCTCAAGGGAAGACGATGATGAAGATGATAACTTTTATATGCATGATTTGTTCCATTATTTACCTTAATGGATAATTTAATAAACACAAATAATATAGGGAAAATATGTGACTGTTAAAACTGCAGGTTTTCCTGCATTTGTTCTGTGAACTCATAATCAGTGTACACATTTTTGCAACAACAAAAAATATAAACCTGTTTCTCATTTTCAACTGAAAGTTAGTGATTTGAGCTGTGTGTATGTAGGGAGAGAGGAAAGGAGGAAAGAAGGCAAACTACGACTGCATTTGATGTATATAGGTTATCAATCTTGGGAAAATGTGGATACATCTTTCTGTTTCATCTGCATTTTATCCTGTTTCATCTCCTCTCCTGCTTCTCACAGAACAGCCTGCTCAGGAACTTCTCTCTTATCAACACTCCAACAGTCACATCTTTCCCACATTCAGGCTACCTGGCTCTCATCTTTCTCCTCCTGTGCCCCTTCCCTCTCCATTTCCAGCCCCCTTTTTCCCCCACCCTACCCCGTCAACTCTAATATATCTTCTGATTCCCAGTTGCAAAATCAAGGAACCAGGCTACCGCAAGAGAGTGGGTAAAGCGGGGAAGAGAGTGAACAAAGAACAAATGCTCATTTACCATGAAGAGGGGAAAAAAGGCTGAGTACCTTCACAAACGAGTAGTTTTTACTTGTGAAGGTGCTCAGTTTGTCCACAAATGAAGGTAAGAGAGAGAGATCTCTTTTGGCTCAGAGCATAAGAAAAGGAGAGGAGTAAGGGGAAAAGAATAGTAATCCTAGTAACAATACTGGTAGTTATGACCGTAATCAGCAGCGGCATTATACAGCAGTTACAAATGCTTGTTATTGAGCATTTCCTATATTCCAGACGCTGCCCTGAACACACTGATTTGGAAAACAAATTTAGCATGTGAGGGAGAGGAGGCTACTGCCACTTCCATTGAGCTGTTAAACTGAGGTCTGGTCTGCACTCTTTCCACTAAGCTCCCTTGGTTCCTGAAGTGAGGCATTAGAACAGGGTAGTGTGATTGATGGTTGCATTGGTTGTGGTAGCTTGGTATTTGCACCTTCTTTTAGTGCATTCACTTACTTTCTTTATGGAAAAGAGCCTTCCCACTCCACGTGGTACCTCTGACTGAAACGGAACCATGTGGCCCATGCCTGGCCTATCATAGTGACCTGTGCTAATGACACACAGGTTACTATGCAAGTCAGGCCAATCAGAGTTCTTTTCTGACACTCTTATTTCTACATGCTGAAAGCACCCTGTTTTCCAGGGTCACTAAGTTGGATGATACAAGCTTTGGTCTGCTTTGTTTTCCACACTCCCCTTTACTGCCCAGCACACCCTTATATGCAAAGAAGAATGGCCACAAAAGAACAGAATGAGGCCAGTCCACATGAGTATAGGAAAGGAAACAGAGCTGCAAAAGCCTGGAGATAAAGAGCAGATCAGTCTTCACATGAACTGAGTCAGGCTAGCCCTGTATTTCGCTTAAGCTGATTGGGTTGGGTTGGTTGACTCATGACTGAGTCATAATTAATACATCTTTTAAGAATGAGAAGACCTTTGATGGGAAGGACAGTTGAGATAGAGGGAAGAAAGTGAATGGAAGAGGTAGGGGAGTTCAAGGTCATTTCAGGGAACAAAAGGCTTTAGCATTCATATGAATGGATGAAGTGGAGAAACAGGAGTGCTATCTAGAGAAGTAAGTGGGGCAGAGGGTCGCTGAAAATCCCGAGTTGAGTCTTCAAGAAAAGAGTGCTGTCGATGCTGAGTGTGTGAAAATCCGGTGTAAGGTGAAGCTCGGCCTGGAGGAGTTAGGATATTGTTGCAGTTTGGCTGTGAGCCTACAGCTACCTCGCCTGTAAAATGCTTTTATGTTTTTATTTGAATGCCTTTAGGCCAGGCTTACAGTTTCCAACAGTCCTCAGCCCTCTGTATTTTCTCAGATATAACCTGCTTCCTTCATTTATGTGATCTGCTATTTCTGAAATTGCCGAGGAACCATCTCTGTGCTCTGTCTCTTCAGTATCCACGGTTCCAGTTAGATGAAATGATGTTGCATTACTCATCCAAGTCCTTCACGTAATGTCATATGGTGTTTCTTTGCTAGGTGGGTGGGACCCGTTGCTCTTGAGCATCAGTAGATGTATGGTTATGGTGTTCATTTCTCACTGAGGAATGCCTTATGCTCTCCTCTCTGTCTAAGGCCTGCTTGACTTCCAGAGTTTTCTTGAGACACCAGGTCCACCAGGCACCTTCCTGGATTCTATCCCCAGGTCTTTCCACACCACTCCAACCTCCACTTATAGCTGGAAGATTGTTTCAGCAGCTGAAGTTAGTTAACAAATTCAGTGCTTAGTAACATGGTTTATTATGTTTCCTATGTTTAATTTCTGTCTCTTGAAGAATTTTGTTAACATCTTAAAGTTGGAGATTATTTCTCATTTGCTGTGTTTTTCTGTAATGTTGAGGATACCATGGGAGCCCCCAGTAGACTTAATGGTTTCTGACAATAAGCCATATAATCCCATCTGTCAAAAAAAATCTCAATTTTACACATGAATCATTTGGAGAAAATTAATCTTCTCTCATCTTTTAGTGTTTTGTCCTCATGTTCTGCCATAATTGTAGAATTGAATTTTGGTCAGATTTCAAACTTTCTTTTCATTACTCTGAGATAGAGTATTACAGTGAGCACAGCTGACTTCTAACTTGAATGCAACTCCTCCAAGTCAGGACTATGGAACATCCGGAGCTTCTGAGGATGTGAAAAGCCTTAAATTGAGCCAAAGTGAGACATAACTTTGATCTTGTCCTCTGTACTCTGTAAGAAGTCTTTATACAATGTTTTTTAAAGCAAAGAAAGTGAGTTTTGATCTAATAAAACCCATCTTACAAGTACTTCTGTCCTTTTCTAGGAAAAACTTTAGAAATGATATCATTTCTAATTTTAATATCTTTGAAATGAAAAGGAGTCTTAAATGTAATATGTTCCAAATAAAAGGGAAGAATTGGTTCTAGGAAAACAACCACTTTCCAAGGTACTTTCTCTCATCTTTTTCCTGTTCACCCCTTTTTTACTGATATTGAGGGCCCGTCTCAAAGCACTCTCCAGAGTATATTTGCATGCACAACAAACCTCTGTAAAGCAGGTTTATTGCTATGAGTGTATCCCTCAAGTGTGAATGACCATAGGTTGGTGGGTTAATTCACATTGTGTGGAAAGTAGCCTAATGCCTGACTCCTCTGATGAGGTGTATTTAATATTCCAAGTGGTGAAGTGCTTCAAGAGGAGTTGGCATGTTGAAATTTTAAGCACCATTGCACATGCATGCAGAAGACATTTTTCTGAGAAACCAGCGTTCGTAACACGTTCTGAGCGCATGGCTGAGGATTATCACTCAAGCAGTTATTCACGGAGCCCCATGGGGGTGAGCACAAGGCTAACAGGAGGAACAGTCTGCATCTGTGGGACAAGGGGCCCTCACACCTCACTGAATCCCTGCACACGTGTTATGCTCTCAAACTCCTGATGGCAGGAATTAGCCTGCGGGTTCCAGAGATCTGCAGGCTTTTGCCCGAGGGAAGCAGAGCTTACAGCTCCTGAGTCCGTAATAAGCTTTTTACCTTAACGCATTTGCTTCTGCACTCCAGCTATTTCAACAGGGACTATCATTTCACACACTGTTGTCCTCCAAAATGTGATACTGTTTGTCCTGCATTTAGATGGAAAGAACTCGCAGCTCGCTCATAAGTCATAATAGGTTCCTGTATTAAAACATTTGCTTCATCAGTCTGGTGACTGCAGGCCTCACCATCATTTCACACATCGTTGTCTTGGAAACGTCCTGGTGTTTGTGGAGCTTCACTGCTTCTACTCTGAGACGCAGTCTTGCACTCCATCTGACAGGACAAGATGAGATGGGTATGTACTTTCACTCAGAGTTGATTTGTTATGGATTTTATTTTTGCAACACAGCTTGACCACCTGCAGAGAAAAGCCCTCCAGTGCTCTTAGCACGACTGGTGTGCCTTATCTTCCCATGTATTCTGAAGACAGATGAACAGTTTGCACAGATCCTTTGGAAGGCACCGTGAATATTAATGTACTGGGATGAGCAATGTTTTGGTTTGCAGCACTCAAACGTAATCTGATAATCCTCTATACATAGGTGACTTCTGACACTCTCATCATAATTATAGTTCATGAATTCTCACTATGTGCTAAGCACTATACATTTAATCTCTTCAGCAAACCCAGGAGGAAAGTAACAAAATCCCAAATCTGTCTGGTTAGCAAGGTCATTCCTTTAGAATCAAGATCTAAACTGAGGGCCCAGACAAAGGCTTTCTACTATATTATATTGCCAATAGCCGTTTATGTTGTTTTAAAGCACCAATTCCTTCTAGAAAATAATCTAAAATATCAGATCAGATCAGTCGCTCAGTTGTGTCCGACTCTTTGCGACCCCATGAATCACAGCACGCCAGGCCTACCTGTCCATCACCAACTCCCGGAGTTCACTCAGACTCACGTCCATCAAGTCAGTGATACCATCCAGCCATCTCATCCTCTGTCGTCCCCTTCTCCTCTTGCCCCCAATCCCTCCCAGCATCAGAGTCTTTTCCAATGAGTCAACTCTTCGCATGAGGTGGCCAAAGTACTGGAGTTTCAGCTTTAGCATCATTCCTAGCAAAGAAATCCTAGGGCTGATCTCCTTCAGAATGGACTGGTTGGATCTCCTTGCAGTCCAAGGCACTCTCAAGAGTCTTCTCCAACACCACAGTTCAAAAGCATCAGTTCTTCGGTGCTCAGCCTTCTTCACAGTCCAACTCTCACATCCATACATGACCACAGGAAAAACCATAGCCTTGACTAGACGGACCTTTGTTGGCAAAGTAATGTCTCTGCTTTTGAATATGCTATCTAGGTTGGTCATAACTTTCCTTCCAAGGAGTAAGCGTCTTTTAATTTCATGGCTGCGTCACCATCTGCAGTGATTTTGGAGCCCCCAAAAATAAAGTCTGACACTGTTTCCACTGTTTCCCCATCTATTTCCCATGAAGTGATGGGACCAGATGCCATGATCTTCGTTTTCTGAATGTTGAGCTTTAAGCCAACTTTTTCACTCTCCACTTTCACTTTCATCAAGAGGCTTTTGAGTTCCTCTTCACTTTCTGCCATAAGGGTGGTGTCATCTGCATATTTGAGGTTATTGATATTTCTCCCAGCAATCACCCAAGGTTCAGAGCAGCACTATTTACAATAGCCAAGACATGGCAACAACCTAAATTACCATTGACATAAATGGATACAGAAAAGGTGATACACACACACACACCCGTTACTCACCCATTAAAAAGAATGACATAATGCCATTTGCAGCAACGTGGAGGGACCTAAAGATGATCATACTAAGTGAAGTAAGTCCAAAGGACAAATACTATTGATATTTATATGTGAATCTAAAATACAACACGAAAGAACATATTTACAAAATAAAACTCACAGATACAGAAAACAGACTTGTGGTCGCCAAGGTTGGGTAGGGGAGGGAAGAATTGGGAGTCTGGGATTAGCAGATGCAAACTAGTACCCATTGAATGGATTAACAACAAGGTCCTGCTGTACAGCACAGGGAAGTATGTTCAACATTCCATGACAAGCTATAATGAAAAATAATATGAAAAAGAGTATTATGTATAACTGTTACTATGCTGTATAGCAGAAATTAAACACAACACTGTAAATCAATTGTACTTCAGTAAAATAAAACAATAAATGCAGTGTCTCCTCTTAGAAATATGAGTTCAAAAAATATGCCTTAAAGAGAACAGTAAAAAGAACTCATGGAATCACAAACCTTCACAGAGACTGGAATACACTTAAAAGATTATCTAATTCAACTTATTTTATAAAGGAAGAAATTGACAAAACTGATTTTGAAAGGTTAGATGATGTGTCTAAGATGACAAAGCCAGTCATGAGTAAATTCAGATTGTCTGACTGACTTTTCAGTGCTGTGTCCTCTACAATTTAAATGAAACTTCCCTTTTTAAGTGTGATTATGAAGCTGGTTTTAGAAAAGGCAGAGGAACCAGAGATCAAATTGCCAACATCTGCTGGATCATGGAAAAAGGAAGAGAGTTCCAGAAAAAACATCTATTTCTGCTTTATTGACTATGCCAAAGCCTTTGACTGTGTGTATCACAATCAACTGTGGAAAATTCTGAAAGAGATGGGAATACCAGACCACCTGATCTGCCTCTTGAGAAATTTGTATGCAGGTCAGGAAGCAACAGTTAGAACGGGACATGGAACAACAGACTGGTTCCAAATAGGAAAAGGAGTACGTCAAGGCTGTATATTGTCACCCTGCTTATTTAACTTATATGCAGAGTACATCATGAGAAACGTTTGACTGGAAGAAGCACAAGCTGGAATCAAGATTGCCGGGAGAAATATCAATAACCTCAGATATGCAGATGACACCACCCTTATGGCAGAAAGTGAAGAGGAACTCAAAAAGCCTCTTGATGAAAGTGAAAGTGGAGAGTGAAAAAGTTGGCTTAAAGCTCAACATTCAGAAAACGAAGATCATGGCATCTGGTCCCATCACTTCATGGGAAATAGATGGGAAACAGTGGAAACAATGTCAGACTTTATTTTTCTGGGCTCCAAAATCACTACAGATGTTGACCGCAGCCATGAAATTAAAAGACGCTTACTCCCTGGAAGGAAAGTTATGACCAACCTAGATAGCATATTCAAAAGCAGAGACATTACTTTGCCAACAAAGGTCCGTCTAGTCAAGGCTATGGTTTTTCCTGTGGTCATGTATGGATGTGAGAGTTGGACTGTGAAGAAGGCTGAGCACCGAAGAACTGATGCTTTTGAACTGTGGTGTTGGAGAAGACTCTTGAGAGTGCCTTGGACTGCAAGGAGATCCAACCAGTCCATTCTGAAGGAGATCAGCCCTGGGATTTCTTTGGAAGGACTGATGCTAAAGCTGAAACTCCAGTACTTTGGCCACCTCATGCAAAGAGTTGACTCATTGGAAAAGACTCTGATGCTGGGAGGGATTGGGGGCAAGAGGAGAAGGGGACGACAGAGGATGAGATGGCTGGATGGCATCACTGACTTGATGGACGTGAGTCTGAGTGAACTCTGGGAGTTGGTGATGGACAGGGAGGCCTGGCGTGCTGTGATTCATGGGGTCGCAAAGAGTCAGACACGACTGAGCGACTGATCTGATCTAATCTGATCATTTGAAAGCAGAGTCTTTTCTCTTCTGGATATATACCCAGGAGTGGGGTTGCTGGATCATATGGCAACTCTCTTTTTAGATTTCTGAGGAACCTCCATACTGTTTTCCATTCTGGATGCACCAAGTTACATTCCCACCAACACAGTTGTAAGACATTTCCTTTTTTTCCATGCACTCTCCAGCATTTATTGTCCGTAGACTTTTTAATGGCCATTCTGGCCCATGTGAGGTGGTACATCACTGTAGTTCTGATTTATATTTCTCTAATGGTTAGTGATTGAGCATCCTTTTGTGCGCCTATTGGCCATCTGTATGTTGTCTTTGGACAAATGTCTATTTAGGTCTTCTTCCCGTTTTTTGACTAGGTTGTTTGCTTTTTGTTGTTGTTATTTAATTGTAGGAGCTGTTCATTTGTCTTGGAAATGAAGGCTTTGTAGATTATATCATTTGCAAATATTTTCACCCAGTCTGTAGGTTGTCTTTAATTTTGTTTATGGTTTCCTTTGCTGTACAAAAGCTTATAAGTTGATCAGGTACCATTTGTTTAATTTTTATTTTATTTCTATCGCCTTGGAAGACTAAGAGGAGACATTTTAGAGATCTCAGAGCATGGCCTCATTTGCCATTTTTCATGCAAAGAATTTCTCCTTCAGGAGAAATAGGTTAGCCCATCATGGCTAACCTATCTAAAATTCTAAAATGTCTCTTCTCTAGCCTCACTCTCAACATTTCCTGTCCTTTTCTTCACTTTTCTTATAGGATTCTAGACATTATACACACACATACACATATATATGTGTAAAACATTATACATACCTATATATGTACATATATATGAAAATATATATTTCTTGTATTGCATATTATATATTTTAGGTAATTTTCATGTGTCCAACAGTATGTAAGTTCCATGAGAGCATGGTTTTTGTTTGTTATATTCACCACTCTTATCTCTAGTGCCTAGAGCCATGCTTAGTACATGGCTTGTGCTGAATAAATATTTCTATAACAGCAGCTGTGGAGTCTTTTCACCTCTCCCTTAAAATATCAAGCTCCCTCATACCATCTCAGAGAAACATATATTTAATAATAGTTGATATTTTCTCAGTACCATGTTTAACACTAAAAGTATCTTTAGTCAATTTTGCTGTTTTTTACATTTCCTTCAGTTTCAAAGCAAAAATAGAAACCTTATAAATAAGGTACAATTATAGATCCTAAGAAATATAGTCAGTATTTTATAATAACTTTAAATGGAATATCATCTATAAAAATATTGAATCATGATGTTGTACACCTGAAACTAACATAATATTGTAAATCAACTACATATCGTATAAAAAATAGCATCATTCTGATGCAAACACTGTTGGAATTTCCTAACCTCCTTTCCAATTAGACTCCAGCCATCATACCCTCTTCGATAGAAATTCTGGAGCTGCTATAGTGAAGCAGTATTTGCTTCCCATTTTATACTTAACCTTGAGAGGAGAAAGGGGAATTGGAGGGGAAGGACCTCTCTGCCACTGTAACACTAACTACAGAGTTAGTGTCATAAAGAAAGTTTCCTTTATGTGGGTAATTCATTGAAAAACACTTAATCGAAGCAAAAATTTACCCTTTAAACCCTTATTTGACTCTCCGAGTTGTGAGTGAGTTCATTCCTACCTAACTTAGAGAAAGTGACTGTAGTCTTGGACCACTAAGTGCTAAGCATTCAATAAAAAATGGTCTCGGTGAACTTCTCACAGTGTGAGCTTCAAATCTTACACATTCCAAGCGAGAAATTATCTTTTGAAAAATGAAAGTCAAGAGACCTATGGGTTTTATAAATTTTTCAAGAGCTTTAGATGGATAATAAAAAAAAAGGGCAGAACATATTTCTCTTTGGTAGTAGGTTCCTCTCCCCCCACCAAAAAAATAGAGAACTCCCAGAAGGGGAAGCTCTCATGCCCTGAGAAGACTGCAGAGCCCAAGAGGAAGAAGAAAGACTTCTCTTCTTTCCTGGCCCAGACTCAGTGAAGAGCCACGGACTCTATTTTCTCTTATCCTCCCAAACTTCCCTTTCTTTTCTACAGAAGGCTTCTCCTCCCTTTTCCATGTGGGAAAGTTGCACATGGTTTGCCATTGTTTGAGACCCGAATTGCAATTCTATGCTGATCCCAAATATGCCCATCATTGCTGGAGAAGTTGGAGAAGACTCTTGAGAGTCCCTTGGACTGCAAGGAGATCCAACTAGTCCATTCTGAAGGAGATCAGCCCTAGGATTTCTTTGGAAGGACTGATGCTGAAGCTGAAACTCCAGTACTTTGGCCACCTCATGCGAAGAGTTGACTCATTGGAAAAGACTCTGATGCTGGGAGGGATTGGGGGCAGGAGCAGAAGGGGACGACAGAGGATGAGATGGCTGGATGGCATCACTGACTCAATGGACGTGAGTCTGAGTGAACTCTGGGAGTGCTGATGGACAGGGAGGCCTGGCATGCTGCGGTTCATGGGGTCATGAAGTGTCGGACACGACTGAGCAACTGAACTGAACTGAACTGGCAATCTATTTGTTTCTGGTCAACTAGGCACACCTCAGAGTGTAACTAGGTTACACCCTGATTGTAACCCCTTGTTGCCTTGAATATCTATTTGCCATCAGACCCCATAGTTCATTTAGTAGTATTTTTAGTCAGATATTTGCTTGGCCTATGTACATATGTCTGTAAGTAACAGAGGTGGACTTGAAAGCTTCCCTTCAAGTGTGTGTGTGTGTGTATGATAATCTGCACCCAAATTTCAGAGTAACTCATGATTTCATGGATAAATTAAACCTTTGGAATATGGAAAAAAAATAAAGTATAAAATAGGAATTACTACCCCAAATTGTAGACCAAGTTTTAAGAATAAAACATCTGTTATATTTTCTTATAAAATCCTTCAAGTTCTGTTGATACTTAATCATTCATTTTTGCTAATTTTACTAGGTAATATGTAAAATATTTTGCCCTCTCAACTGATACCTATTTGATCTAATTCAGAGAAGTCTATTACGTTAGCATTCCTGCTTTGTGAATAAGAGTAAATCTGAAAATGGTATAGTGGTTTAACACAGTGAAAATTTACTGTTCCCCCAATGTTAGCAGGGTGAAGGGGGAGGGCTCCATTTCACAGATTTATTCAGGGACCCCAGCTCTTCCTCAAAGCTATGGTTTTTCCTGTAGTCATATACAAATGTGAAAGCTAGACAGTAAAAAAGGCTGAGTGCCAAAGAATTGATGCCTTCGAACTGTGGTGCTGGAGAAGACTCTTGAGAGTCCCTTGGACAGCAGGGAGATCAAACCAGTCAATCCTAGAGGAAATCAACCCTGAATATTCATTCGAAGGATTGCTGCTGAAGCTGAAGCTTCAATACTTTGGCCACCTCATGCGAAGAGCTGACTCATTGGAAAAGACCCTGATGCTGGGAAAAGTTGAAGGCAGGAAATGAAGGGGATGACAGAGGATGAGATGGTTGGATGGCATCACTGACTCAGTGGACATGAGTTTAGCAAAGATCGGGAGATGCTGAAGGACAGGGAAACCAGGCGTGCTGCAGTCCATGGGATCACAAAGAGTCAGACATAACTGAGTGACTTAACAACAACAGCAACAAAAAGCTGGACATTAACCACTGGGGCTCTAAATTGTGTCCCGAGTTTGCTCAAACTCATGTTCATTGAGTTGGTGATGTCATTCAACCATCATGACTGAGCGACTGAATAAGAACAGCTCTTTCTCCATGTGATACAGCCCCACACAGGTGGCTGTAAGGTGCCAGAGGAAGATGAAGAAAGAAAAACGTTATGCAGAGAGACATACAATGGTCCATGCCTGAAAGGGACAAGCATTCTACTGACCAGAACCTACTGATACAGGTCCACCTGACCATAAGGTTTTAAACAAAGCTAGGCTATTGACTGCGGCAGATGGGCCCTGGCACTCACTGGTGGCTTCTGCAACAGTGTAGATTTGTCTATATTCTAAAACTTTGACTGTGGCCTTGACACGAAAGTCCACAAAACAATCTCCCCATTTCTCTAATAGCACTTGAAGTGGTCTAATGCTTAAACGAGAAGAAATGCTGTATATAGTATTGTGTTGCCTTAACCCAGGTCATAGTGGTGGGAAGAAACAACGTTGAGTAAAGAAAAAGTGATTGAATTTAGAGTCAAAATGCTAGATTCTACTAACATTTATTGGCCAAGCCTCTTACCTTCCCTGTAAAGTTCTAAGACTGGAGTGAGAAGATTATCCACTACATGACCTGTAAAAGTAATCCCTTCTCTCCTGACTGCATATACAGGCCTGTTTGCATTTTCTGATGCCATTTGTGAAAAGGGTATGTGACATTTGTCTTTAGGATCTGGCCTTTATATGCAATATTACAAAATATTCTTGTTTAGTCGCTCAATTGTGTCCAACTCTTTTGCGACCCTATGGACTCTAGCCCATCAGGCTCCCCTGATCATGGATTTTTCCAGGCAAGAATACTGGAGTGGGTTGTCATTTCCTTCTCCGGGGGATCTTTCCCACCCAGGGATTGAACCCACATCGCCTGCATAGGCAAGCGGGTACTTTACCACTGAGCCACCTGGGAAGCCCTTAATAAAGTACTCCCGTGTTTAAATTGCCCCATTCTGTGGCACAAACATTTCACTAATACGGGAGTAACCATTGTGATGAATGGAAACTTTCACTATCCCCAGCTCCTTATGAGCACTGAACATTTGTCCCTCTCTCTTCATTGGGTGGTTCTTTCCAAAAGTCTCGGATAGGCAGTTCTCTCACACATGCCCGGATGACTATTCCGCTGAATACTCACGAGTTTCCCGGCGTTGTCTCTGTGCAGCTCTCTTCGGTTTCTGTCCAGTGGTCTATCCTGAATTCACCCAGGATGTCCACCAGACGCTGCCTGTGTCCCCTCCTGTGTCGTAACCTGAAAACTGTCCTGGGCAGATGGGCTGGCATACTCTTAGGACCCACCTCATTTGTTTCCTGTCTTTCAGAGATCTTTGTCCTTCATTGCCTGATGTCCAGGATCTTAAAAACCACTTTTCTATGTTTTGTCTACTTTTTGATTGTTTCAGGCAGGAGAGTATATCCAGTACCTGCTATTCCATATTGAGTGAAAGCAGAAGTTCCCCAGGTACTATTCAAATATGGTGAGCAAGTTACCTACCTTTTTAGAATTTAGTGGGTTTTTTCCCCTATATCTTGAATATGACACTACTTTATAAGCCTGTGTATGTCATCTTCTACCTGATTGGCTCTTTATTCCCACTAGCTTTTTTCATGTATGAAATTGTCAATTTGAAGCTACAACACGTCAAATAACTTACATTCTGTCTTGTTTGTCAGACACAGTAGTGATCATTTCTCAACCTTTCCTTTAGATGGTAACACATCCTTTGAACACATTTCTGAGAATAACTGAAATAATCATTTTGGCTCCCAAATGCACTGAGACAAAGGAAAGATGATACAGACAAAGGCAAGTCTTCTCACTCAAGGACTCGCCTTGTGCAAGGGCACCCCCCACAACATAGTTAGTTCTGACTGTCTCCAGTCTGGATGCTGGACAGAGGCCAGAAATAGCCCTAAAGGCTTTTCTGAGCCCAGAAATGTAAGACCAACTGGGGAATATTATTTTTTACTAGATGCCTGCATTACTGATTTGGCCTTACACCCAGAGAAATGTGTTCTTGATGAACACAGCCTGGCAGACAGGCGATGTCGATCAAAGGCCTAGTCACAGCATTGACTACCTGCTTGTAAAAATCTTAGATAGTGCCAACAGAGAGAGTCCCAGCTTCCTGTGAGAGACAGGGGGAAAAAAAAAAAAAACTCAGTCTTTGATTTTGAAATAATCCTACAAAGTATCACCTTGGCAAAGTGTATTTAAGAAATTTGTTTTTTCTAACTTATAAAATTTTAACTATGGCTATTTGAACATCACCTTTAGATTCAAAGTGGTTTCATTTCTGCCAAGTCAAAATTGCTATGGGACACATTTAGTTAATTTAAGAAACTATTTTGTTAGGCTGATTCTCAGGTTGGTAACCTGGGAGACATGCCAATTAAAGACACTTAGCTCCATAAAGAATTTGGGTCAGTGTTTCATAGGGGAAGAACTTGAATAACTATCAAGGAACCAGCTCTTTAGTGCAAATGTAAAATACTTTGATGCATAATTTTTTGCAAAGAGCTTTTCCAGAAATATTCCTATGATTTACAGAATAGGATATTCATTCAAGGCTTTCCACATCTGAATACAAACCTACCTAAGAGCATGTTTCAACACGTCTGGTAGAATCAGATAAATGTAAAAATCCCATGGAAAATAAAATCTGTTGTGCCCATGTCACAGAGAATAGTGATTGGCTTAAAGATAGACCTGTGACCCACTTGGGCCAATCAGAGTCCCTCCTCATTTCCCTTGTGAAAGGAACGTCAGGAAGAATCTTTTTCTTCTCTGCCTGGTTAGAGATTAAGATTTACTTTCATGTGAGGGAGCCTGTATACAGACTGAGAGAGTAAGCCGAAAATGCTGAAAGACATAAATAGAAGATAAGAAAGGGTGCCAGCTGTGGTTCAGTCCTTGTTTTCATCCCTTATCCTTGTTTTCATCTCATCGTTCTAGAACTTTGGGAGTAGAAACCAACAAATTACTACATATTATGTTATTTAGCATTGAATTTTTGTCACTTGACTGTACATTAGAATTCTAATACATACAGATGAGGAAGCAACCTAGATGCCCATCAGCAGATGAATGGATAAGAAAGCTGTGGTACATATACACAATGGGGTATTACTCAGCCATTAACAAGAATACGTTTGAATCAGTTCTAATGAGATGGATGAAACTGGAACCTATTATACAGAGTGAAGTAAGCCAGAAAGAAAAACACCAATACAGTATACTAATGCATATATATGGAATTTAGAAAGATGGTAACAATAACCCTGTGTATGAGACAGCAAAAGAGACACTGATGTATAGATCAGTCTTATGGACTCT
>NW_011494766.1:338441-345005 GCF_000754665.1 Bison bison bison | reverse complement strand
TATGGAATTTAGAAAGATGGTAACAATAACCCTGTGTATGAGACAGCAAAAGAGACACTGATGTATAGATCAGTCTTATGGACTCTGTGGGAGAGGGAGAGGGTGGGGAGATTTGGGAGAATGGCATTGAAACATGTATAATATCATGTATGAAACGAGTCGCCAGTCCAGGTTCGATGCACGATGCTGGATGCTTGGGGCTGGTGCACTGGGACGACCCAGAGGGAGGGTATGGGGAGGGAAGAGGGAGGAGGGAGGAGGGTTCAGGATGGGGAACACAGGTATACCTGTGGCGGATTCATTTCGATATTTGGCAAAACTAATACAATATTGTAAAGTTTAAAAATAAAATAAAATTTAAAAAAATATATGATTTTTTATCTTGATTAAAGGCATCACTTGATTTTTAAATAATTTTTACACAGAAGAAAAGCCATTTATTACTCAAATGTAAGAGATTTGGTATTTCAAACAAAGGAAGATGCATAAACAGTTTTAGAATATTATTGCAAAAAATAAGTGAAATACATGAAACATGAATAAAACCAAATAAAATCTTTTACTTACTATCATTTTTATTTTCTTTTATTGATATCAAAAAGACATCTTAGGATATAATGTTTTTTCTTCCATTTTACCTTTTTTTGGTAAAAGGCCTAAAATGGTGTAAAATTTTAGAAAACAAAAATTGCTAAGAGAAATTTTCTTTGCCTGAGGTAGAAATAAAAATAAAATGACGAACCATAGAATGTCAAAGCTTATAGGAGAAGAAACCCTGTGGGCAGTTGAAGGTCATGTCTGCGATATCTTAGTGATTTTCAAGGCTGCATTTCCAAGTTTTCTCCCTCTTTCCTTGCAAAGCCCCTTCACTCCTGCATCTATTTTAGCTGCCAGGCCCAGTCAGTCAGAGGCCTCCCAGACCACCACAGCCGTTGTTTCTTTAACTCAGAGAAATCCCTGATGCTCACTTGGTGCTCATTCTTAGCTTTAAAGTAAGAATATGTATTGACTTTGTCATTATATCATGCCTATATTTTACTTCCTGGCTGAAGAAAAATACTGAATTATATTTCCCCTTTTGTATGAGTATAGATAATAACATAGCTATATAGTCATATATCTGCTAAAACTTCTGTTAATGACTGAAAGTGTTTTTGCAGACTTTTAGAAATGGAATAGACATGGAGGAAAGCCTCATAACATCAACTTTCTTCTATATAATAGAAATTATGAAGAGAACAGAGTATATGAAACAACTGTTGTTTTTTTAAAAAAATAATAGATAATATATCTGCTTTTAAAAAAGGACAGGAAACTCTATTTTTAAAATATTGACCAAGCTTTCCAAGCAGTAAATAAATTTATTCTAATTCTAGTAGAATTTCTGAATTCTGAGATTAAAAAAAAAAATTACACAGACAAGGAAAATAATCAAGTGACATCCAAATTCCAGCATTTAGTGTTCAGATAAGGCAGTATTTGGAGATTATTTGGTAAATAATGTTCAGAAAAGTAGCTTTTTATTTTAAAAATATAGTTGACCCTTGAACAAAGTGGGATTCACCTGCATGGGTCCACTAAACATGCAGATATTTTTCAGTAGTAAATAGTTCCCTACTATATGCTATGTGGTTTGTTGAATCTGCCAGTGGGTGGGAACTAAGGATACAGGAGGCAGACCATAAATTATGAATGTATCAAATCATCCCATTGGTTGTTCAAAGGTCATGTGTATGTACGAAAAAAAAGGCTTAGGTTGGTTAAGAAATTTAGGTAGCAGTAGATAATCTAAGAAAATATTTTTAACATTGGGTGGGGAGGAAGGCTGAGAGAGTCAAAAGATTGCATGATTTGACTGCATAAAAACTGTAAAGTATTACATGGTAAAAAAAAAATCTCACTACATAGTAAAGTAATGAAAGTGTATTTATGAGATACATGACTAAGAGAAAGTTAGTGTCTTTAATATATAATAAGGCTATATGTCAATCAATGAAAATGAAACTCCATTCCAAATGAAAAATGGACAAAATAGATAGGCTGACAGTTGAGATAGAAGAGAAATAACCAATAAATATATGAAAAGAGAAAAAGATAAATATCTTTTAGAAGATGAGAAAATGTCTTTAACCATTCTGTTCAGTAAATACCTTTATAATTATATGGCCAGGATATATATATATATTTATATATATATATATATTTTAGAAATATATATATTTCTAAAACCTAAAAATAGAGATTCTTAGACTCAACCCATTTCAGTTACTATCTATTAATAGTTGGCTGGCAGTACCTGTATCACTATCTTAAGACAGATGGTTCCTAAGCCATATTTTGAGAACCACTAGCCTAGAGATTTTAATAGTGAGAGAACAGGTTGTCTTCTATGATTTTGGTGAGTGTGTAGTATTTTATAAACTTCTTGGAGAGCTGTCTGTTAATATCTGCTACAGTTTTACACATGCTTATCTTTTAAGATGCTGCTTCTAGAATTTTACAACAGTGTGTGTTTAATATTTAAGGAAATTTTCTAATAATTGCATTAAGATATGTATATGTATTTTAATAATATAGTGGTTGTCAGCTCATTGTTTTATAGTAGCACAGACCTTAGAAACAACCCAAATGCCCAGCAGAAAAGGACTGCTTATATTAAGTTACAGTGATCCGAAAGGGTTCTAAGCTACTATAAAAGGAATGAGGTAAATCTGCATGAAATAATATTGCAGAAATAGCCATGATGTTTTAAATATGTGTATATTGGTGAGAGGAAGGCAATATAGAATATTTTGGCTTGATTAGAATGAAATATATATGATTTGATTCAAATTATGCTTAAATGTTTAAATATAGAAAAATGGAAAGTAATACACAACATTTACTAATGATTTTTTCTTGAAAGTTTTTTATATCTACTTTACACACTTGAATATTATATGATTTTTTAGAAGTATATGTAATGTGTAAGTAAGCAATAAAATACTTAGTTTGTTTCGGATAGTTCCATTTCAAGAAAAAGCAACCCCAAACTTGATTTAGAGTTGAAAAGAAATATTTGGGTAATTAACAAGTTTGGATAAACTTGTCTCATATGGACAAAGTCACAGTGAATCTGTAAAGAATGACTCAAACTTGCATCTGTGGATAGAGTAGACTAAATATATTACAAAATTGGTACCTTGTAAATTAATATGATTTTCCTAGAGATAAGCTTCAATCATATTTTTTGACTGAATTTAGAGTGTCTCAGGAGAAAAATATTCAGTTAGCTAAAATTGTAAAGCTTAAACCAAAGTTTGTCAGAGATGAAATTAGAACATAGATTACCAGGAAATACCTAAGCAGAAGAGAAGTTTCATAAAAAGAACATCATAATATAGCAAAATTAAACATTGATAATCTTTAAAAAAAGACTGCATGGTGAGATGTAGAAAATTTATTAAAATTTTAAAAAGTACATCAAATTTCATTAAAAGCTACATCTCTAAGTTCAAGAGGAGAAAATGTCTTCAGCTTTTAAAATTTAATTTGGTTTATTATGAAAGAAGTAATTAAAATGTAGTTTGAAATTACTAAGTTTAATTTCCTTTAAGTCAAATAGGAGCAAGATGGCTTGAGGGAAATATGAGGGCCAAGAGGCAAAGACTAGATAAAAAATTATTCTTAAGGGCTTACAGAGTCATAAAAACTAACCTTTCTTGGGAATTAGGACTTTACTCCCATTCCAAAAATGAACAGTGTTGAATTTAACGTGCAGCTAAATAGACAGGATAATGTGCTTACTTCAATGTATATTACTCTGTTACAGTAGAGTTGTGGTAGTGACGAATGAATCATTTAGTTACAAGTGATATGTACTCAAGTCAAACTAACTTAAGAATATAAAAGAGAAGAGAACTTCTGGTGTCATGTAAGAGGGGCAGAGCTTATGTCTTGTAGTAGCTGGATTCAGTTACTCAAATGATGTCTTTTACACAGTATCCCTCCCTTGGTTCTGCTTTTCTCCCCATTGGTTTTATTCTCGAATGGGCTTTGTCCCTGGGGTGGAAACCCAACCATGAACGGCTGTAAACTGCATTGTACCCCTAACTAGTTTTCTAATGGAAAGCTTTTGCTTAATAGCTTCAACCACAAGTCTCAGGAAGAGCTCTTATTGGCCTGTCGAGGTATCACACTGTGTAAGAAATATATATTTGACCCTCATCTCTGCTTCTTAAACCCTCGGAATTTCTTAAGTGATGAAAGTGATAAAGATGTCTTTTGTTACCTTAATGAAGTGTCATTCAGAAAGCACCTAAGGGGGAGGATGGTTGCTAAGGGAACCAGCCCTATAATTAGAAGGATAAAACTTTGACTCTCCCAGTCTCCCACCTTTGGGGAGCAGAGAGGAGCTGTAGAACAAGTTCAGTCAGCAATGACCATTGATTCATTAACCATGCATGTCTACTGAAGCTTCCATAAAAGCCCCAAAAACAGAGTTTGGAGAACTTCCCAGATCCGTTAAACACATGGTCAGTGGTGCACCTGAATATTAACTGATGTTGCATGCCCTCCTCCCCATACCTTGCTCAGTGCATTTCTTTGTTACTGAATTATATTCTTTTATAATTAAATCGGTAAGCTAGTGAGTAAAATGTTTCTCTGAGTTACGTGAACCCTTCTGACAAATTAATCCAACCACAGGAGGGGATCATGGGAACCTTCAGTCTGTAGCCTGTCAGTCAGAAGCACAGGTAACAACCTGACTGGGGCCTGATAAAGAGGGATGGGCAGAGGTTTCATGTGACTACTGTTAACATGTAGGATCTGACACCATCCCCAAGAAGATAGTGTCAGCACTGAGGTGAATTCTAGGACATTCAGCTGGGGTTGGAGAATTGCTTGATGTGGGTAAAAGCCCACGAATTGGAATTTAGTGTCCAACCCTGAGTTACAAATGCTGGGGACGTATAAATGACCGCTCCCAGTAGGCAGAGAAGGGAAAGCTTCTCAAGTGAGAAGTTGGTAGGTGCTCTAAAAGTAGTTGGAGTCCAACACACTGTCAACCTTTATGTCTTAAGGAATTTTACTACATACTGGACAGTCTGCTAAACCCCAGAAGAAAATTGAAAACTATGGTAGGCAAGGTTCAAGCACTTTCTTCTTAGCATTAAGGTTAACAAAGATACCTAAAAATGTTGCTATGTACAAAGTGAGTTGAGAGTTTTATTGAAGAATTGAGATTTGAACCAGAGTTTAACGTTTGAATAATGCTTAAGCAGAAAAGAAAGAATGTCAAGAGCAAAGGTTGGGAGGTTGCACAAAATATTTTTAATAGGTTTGTTTGATAGTTTTGACCGTTGAGTTGCTCTTGGGTGACCCTGGCCCCGTGACTGCCAGTATAAAGGTCGGCTTTACCCTTGAGGACCACTCAGGGATAAACACTTTAATTTAAAGAAAGGCATGCTGCTACAAAAATAAACTTCCCTTCTGGAAATTACTCACCACACGTTTCAATACATATTTTTGTTTGTTTGTTTTTCAGTGTTTTTTTCCCCTTTAATCCAGTTATTCCACTTTTAGGAATCCATCCAAAAAAAAATCCAAAATGCAGACAGCTGTTCGCATATTTATTGCAGTATTGTTTATATTTTGAAAAATTAGAATGCTTTAAACAGCCAATAAAATGGAAATGTGTAAATTATTTATATATTAGAGTATGAAATTATTTAAAAATACCTTTCACCAAAAACAAACAAAAAACTTTGTAATGGTGAATTGTTCATCCTGTGTTACACATTAAAAAAAACAGTACTCTTGTTTCATTGCAGAAACCAGTAATTGAGAAACCAAGCACCACCCTTGGAGAGTTGGAGAACTCAGGCTTATTACGCTAGCAGGCCCAGAGATGTTAACACTTCAAGCTCTGAGCTCCGAACAAAGGGGTTACAGAGTTTTTCCACCAGGGAAGTTCTTAGTGGGCAGCACTAGCTGCTAATAGGCTGGTTTAAACTAAGGGGTTTTGTTGTAGCCACACATTCTGAGAAACAAACTCACTCAGAAGGACAATGCAGATAGTGGAGTGCAGTTTATCACACTGGCAGGCCCAAGGCAGAGTCTCCTCTTAGCCAACGACCCCAGCCAGTTTTTGTGAAAACCTTATATCCCCTAAGTGTACGTGCCCAAACCCACCTCCCCAAATTCCCTGAAAGTAGTCTGAACAAAGGAAAAGAAAGATACAATCAAAGTTAACCCGTGATTCATATGCCTTAGGCCTAGGTAGTTAACACACACACACTTACAGAAGTCGCTCAGTCGTGTCCGACTCTTTGCGACCCCATGGATTGTAGCCCACCAAGCTCCTCAGTCCATGGGATTTTCCAGGCATGAATACTGGAGTGGGTTGCCGTTTCCTTCTCCAGGTAGTTAACAGTGGACAATTATAAATAGGCCTGTGGTCATACCGTACTACAGGGTACGCATAGTAGAATTTAAGATTCTATTAGTTGGGTATTCTTTTAGGGATGGAAAGTCTAGGTGCAAGCCCTGGAGCTCTTGCATCCAGTGGGGGGCGGGGGGGAG
>NW_011494766.1:324346-338341 GCF_000754665.1 Bison bison bison | reverse complement strand
GGGGGGGAGGGTCTGGTTTTCCAGTTGGTCTGTCGTTTCCATAGATACTGGGCATATACTCAAAGTCCACAGTCCAGCTCAAGATGGAGCCCTGCTTTCAAATGGAGTCTGTTCTGTCTGTTTCCTCCTTCAGTTTCATACACATGGAAACAGCAGTCAAGATGGGAGGGCCCACTCACCTTTACACAGGTGAGGCATGATTAAGCAGGTTTGCAGGGGCTGGGCAATTGCAAAGAGCAGGACAAGGCTGAGTGAGATAAGCTCTAGTTCCTAGTATTGTAAGTCCCCACTTTCTGACACTACATGACCTACGTAATCCAGACTTTGCAAGGACCAAGCTGAGTTACAGAGGCAGAAGGAGCAGGAGGTTATGTGAATTTTAACTTTTCCTCTTCAATTTTAACAGGGCTTAGTACAGTTTTATCAAATGAATTATGATCATAAGTGGATGTGTATATGTGTATAAGAGGAGAGGAGGAAAGGGAGAAAGGGAAGGAGAGAAGCAGGCAGAGAAGAAAATAATACTGCCATAATACTTATCCTTCCCATAACCGTTTATCAAACATCTGTTTGGCAGGCACAGTGATTGACACTAGAGGTCAAAAGAACAACAGCATCATAAGGGAAGACAGAAAAGAAAGAAGTAATTAGAAAGCTAACCAGTACAGTCAAGGGAAAATACATGGTCCCAGGAAATTGCATAAGGGGAAGCTAGCCTAGCCTGCAGATCAGGAGAGCCTTCTCCAAGGAAGAGGTGATTGAGCTGAGAATTAAAGGTCATGGAGCTAGAGGTGGGAAAGATACAGGATGGGAGGTGGTGGGGCAAAGATTAAAGTCCCTATGATAGAAACTCGAGATGGGTATGAGCGGGGCACTTGGGAAGAAATGAAGCCAAGCCCTTGTGCCTGAGACCTGGGCAGCAGTCAGTGAGAGCTGAAGCAGGAGACAGGCTGGGGCAAAGCCTGCAGGGTCCCCGGGAGACGGGTTATTGTCACCACGAAGTGGGGTTATTGCTGTGGTGTGGTATTAATACTTCTCTTTCACCTACTTTGTAGAATATTTCACCTTCTTGGCACTTAGTACTCACACTTCTGTAATTGGAAGGGAAATAAGTCTTAGGACAATGTAGGGCCATGAGATGCAGGGGAAAGAATGCTGAGCCGGGGGATGGCACGGAGGCACCCGACCTTGCTGAGCCCAGGCTTCTTGTCTGTAAAATACGGGGACTGGATGTGGATTTCCTGTTTTGTTGCCTTTGCAATCTTGTCTTGTGGACGCTAGTAAGCATGCAGGGGGGCCAGCTTCCTAGCCTGCCTCGGTATCTGGTGTCATTGTGCCCAAGGATCCTGCTAGAATGGCTGGGGCTTTCCTTCTGACTGTGTACATGTGACTCCATAGCATCCTTGTTTTGAGATGGTGATGCCTCAAGCTTAGCTTCTCTGTACACTGTTGCCGAATCAAATCTTGGAGACAGAGTAGACAGCTTTATTACTTGGTCAGGCAAAGGGGGACACAGCAAGCTAATGCCCTCCAGAACCAAGTGTCCCAACTTGGGGAAGATAGTGACAAGTTTTATAATAATTGCTCAAAGAGGGCGTGATCAGCTTGTGGACTTTCTTCTGATGGGTTGCTGATGAGGTAAGTAGGAGTCCACCCTTTGGGTCCAACTGGTCTGAGGTCTACTTGAGGGTAGGCAGCATACCCTTGGTAATCATTAACTTCTTCCATCTGGAGAGGGGTTCGGTATCTGCAAAATAGCTCGAAGATACTATTGTATGTATCTTCTGTTGGGGAAACAGGACCTTGCTCCAAGACTGCTCTTGGCTATTGTTTCTCCTTGGTCCCCCATTCCTTCCCTCCAACTGCTTTAATCCACCAAGTGGAAGTCAGAGAAGTTCATGGAGGCTGAATGAAGGCTGTTTCCTATAATCAAAGAAATAGAGAGACAAAGACCTTGTGCCCAGGAGCCCCTCAGGCCCAGCATGGCATCAGCGGGAGTCTCTTAAGCTGTTTAAAAATGAATCAGTCAGGCAAACCTGAAGTAGCTGAAAAGGGGACAAAGGGGAAGAAAGACCCTCAAGCAATCAATCATGACGGAGTAGTTTCTATTTAACAAACAGTCTAGGAGTTGTGAGTGAAAAACATTTGGAAAGATGAGTTCTTTGCTCCAAAGAGGTTGATAGTCAGAATAGCAAGACAAATCAGAGACTTATCATACAGTAAGTAAAAATACCACCTAAGGATAAGAAATTATAAATGAGAGAACCAGACAAAGATAGATTGTGAAAGATCATGGGCTTTAGAATTAGGTGGAAGTACCTAAACCAGTTCCAGCTGTAGTAGAACAAGGGCATTGTCTTTTCTGAGCACTCTTTTTATCTTCATTTTAAAGAGAATAGTGCCTTGGTCACCTCATGATGAGAATGAAATTAGACAATATACACTGAACACTTGATCCTTAATGAATATTTGGTTGATGTCAGCTGCTTCCCATGGGGTTTCAGAGGGGCTTGAGAGCCAACTGAAAGGTAAGAATTCTCATGTAGCCACTGGGATTTGAACTGACCCTTTACCTTTAGGGTGATTAGATAGTTCTAGAAGAGGATGGAAGATACTGGCATCAAGGGTGGGGAAAGAACTGAAAAAGAAAAAGGCAGAGGCAGGAGACGCAGCAAGTGTTCAGAGAACATTTATGAGGACAGAGCATCCAGAGGAAATCTTTGCTTTCTTTGGAGAGTGGTGAGGAATGAGGTAAAAGGTGCTCTTAAACAGGCCGTTTGGAGCCTAAGCTTCTGTACAAGCTGGCCCAGTGATGGGAACTCTCTTCCTTCCCTCTGTATTTAAGTCCTTCCTTTTATGGGCCAAGGCGCGAATCTGTAGATCTGCAGGGGTGTGATGTTTTCTTCCTTCCTCCATAGAGGAACATTGTCTAAGTAGCACGCCTGGCACGTGGAAGGAGGCATTTCCCATGTATTTGTTAAGCTGAATTGAAACAATACTTAACATATTTGTTGACTGAAAAAATTGGTTAAAATGCAGTTACATAAAAAAAAAAATTACTTCTTGGTGCTTACATACTGTTCACTTTCTAGAAGCATTTCTATAGTTATGTAAAAGAACAGAATTAAAACTGTGCATTTGGACTGTTTCCTTCAGAGAGAGCCTTCCAGAGTACTTTAATAATAAGAGAGGGAAATGAATTAGGTCTGCACACTTCTGGCAGGATTCCTGAGTGTTAATTTCTTTTCAGGCAGCTTCTCCATGTTGAGAAAGTTGTGACATGACACTGCATTCTGTGAAGTTCTTTCTTCACCCTCTTGCTTAGATCACGTCTGGTAACTGTGGAACACTGTGACCGTTCGTTCCCACGGGGTTTCCATGGGATTACAGTCACTGCCTCCCACTGAAGTGTCACAGTCATAGCTTAGTTTTTTTTTGGTTTTCAGTCCACTTTTTAAAAAATTACATTTTAAGGAGTCATACACCACATTGACCTAGACATAGTGTGTCAACCCAGGCCATATGCCCCAAGTGCCTCTAACGTGTCGTCAGTGGTCTTAACTTTCAGGATCCTCCCCAAATCCCTAAATCCCGAAATGAATCTGTGTTCTGTGACCAGAGAGGACATGAAGCAGAACTCTCTAGATTGCTTTTCTTCTTTTTTCCCCCCATTCTAGCATGAACATGCTGAGCTCTGGGGCCTGATGGAAACATACATTAATCTTTTCCTTCTTACTATGCTGGGCCCAGTGATAGGTTGTGGACAGTAAAGTAATAAAGAAATCTGAAATCCATGAGATAGCTTAGCTCAGGGCTGAGATTCTTCTGAGGGTTTCTTTAAATGAAAAATGGGAAACGGGGAACAGCAGAAAGGGAGGAGCTAATTTGTATGGCAGGAAATAGGATTAATTATAAGCCACACTCTTAAGAAACCCAAAATATAATTAAACTTCTGGTTAAACAAGTTAAACAAATCACTGAATTGATAGCTTTAAAGAATCTATTATTATTCTCAAAGGGACAGAATTATAATGATGAAGTGGTTGCAGCAGTTAGGGTTAAGGAGGGGACTGTGACTAACTATTAGGGGATAATAGGAAAGGAATTCTTTGTGGTGATAGATCCGTTCTGTACAGTGAATAGAATTTATGTATGAGATAAAAATTCCCTAGAGCTATACATTATGAGGGGAAAAGTGTGCGCAAATCTGGTGAAATCCGAATACTGAAAGTGAAGTCGCTCAGTTGTGTACTGAAAATCTGGTGAAATCTGAATACTGAAAGTGAAGTCGCTCAGTTGTGTACGACTCTTTGTGACCCCGTGGACTGTAGGCCACCATGCTCCTGCATTCATGGGATTTCCCAGGCAAGAATATTGGAGTGGGTTGCCATTTCCTTCTCGAGGGGATCTTCCCGACCCAGGGATTGAACCCAGGTGTCCTGCATTACAGGCAGATGCTTTAACCTCTGAGCCACCAGGGAATCTAAGGTTTACATATAAGTTAGTCGTATTGTAACCTATTTCAGTTTCCTGCTTGTGACCACTTATCATGGTGCTGCAGGATAATTTCTGTAGGGAAGCTGAATGGAATGTATACAGGAACTTCTTGGGATTCAAATTATTTCAAAATTTTTTAAAAAAGTATTTTCTAAAACCCCACTCTTTACCCATGATAAACTATAAAGCTCATCTGTTACCTCATATTTCTCACTGGAAAACTGAGCTCAGTTGTACATGTAAGCTATTCAAAATCCCTCAGAATCTAAGTCCGTGGCCCCATCATTATGCTCATCTTTGTGTCTTGAAAGACTTAACATCAAAATAGATTCTGATGATATTTCCTCCCCACCAAGCATTGGGAATGGGATACTAGACAGGAGGTAGTTGTTCTCCTTTAATAAAGAATAATACTTTCTCGTGTATCTTTGCTAGAAGACCTAGAACCGACAAATGTAACTGTTATTTTAGGAACTATAGGTAATTTAGCCTCAGTCAATAGATTATGTTCATTTTGGCTTGCTCTAGTTTTTCACAAAGCAACAGGCAATGCTGTTAAGCAAGATTATCAAAGGCCATTTTGAGTTTCTTCTGTTCTATTTCAGTGTGTGGCACAGTGCCTGGCAAACAGAAAATGTCAATAAATATTTGAGAAGGGTATGGAACGAAAGCTCCGTGAGGTCAGGGAGTAGGTATTATGTACTCCAGAATCAGCAGCACCTGGACATGGGTTTGGTACACAGAAGGAACTCGTAGACACATTTCATGTGAAGAATTGTACTCTGGTCTTTATGCTCTTTCAGCCAGATAGCTTTTATTCTGAATTTGGAATAACCTTAAGAGTACTGGTAATAAGTTCAGGGCACTCAGAAAGAAAGAAACCAGAAACTAGCCAACAATCAGTAAGTCATGCCTGTGACTTTTACTCAAGATTAGGTATAACTGTTAGCTATGGTCAATACAGTGGAGAGGGGAAAAAGGACTTGAATCAGGATGTACAGTACGCCTGTTCCGCAAATCTGAAGGACGACACCAAAGCCTGAGCTTTCCCAGGGGGTCCGTCCATAATCAGACCCTCATTCTTCTTTTTTCTTTTTTCTTGAAGTAGAGTTGATTTACAGTGTTGTGTTAATTACTACTGTACAGCAGAGTGATTCAGTTACACGTGTATATACATTCTTTCCCATATTTTTTTCCATATGGTTTATCACAGGATATTGAATATAGCTCCCTGTGCTGTACAGTAGGACCTTGTTTAATCCATTCTGTATAAACCAGTTTGCATCTGCTAACCGCAGACTCCCAATCTGTCCCTCTCCCACCCCGCCACCCATGGCAACCAGCAGTCTATTCTCTATGCCCATGTTTCTGTTCTGTAGATAGGTTTGAGTCACATTTTAGATTCCACATGTAAGTGATGTGGTATTTTCTTTCTCTTTCAGACTTAATTCACTTGCTGTGATAATCTCTAGTTGCACTCATGTTGTGGCAGATAGCATTATTTTGTTCTTTTTATGGCTGAGTAGTATTCCATTGTGGAGAAGGCAATGGCACCCCACTCCAGTACTTTTGCCTGGAAAATCCCATGAATGGAGGAGCCTGGTGGGCTTCAGTCCATGGGGTCGCTGAGAGTTGGGCACGACTGTGCGACTTCACTTTCACTTTTCACTTTCATGCATTGGCGAAGGAAATGGCAACCCACTCCAGTGTTCTTGCCTGGAGAAGCCCAGGGACAGGGAAGTCTGGTGGGCTGCCATCTATGGGGTCGCACAGAGTCGGACACAACTGAAGCGACTTAGCAGCAGCAGCAGTAGCAGTATTCCATTGTACATACGCTCCACATCTTTTTTATCTGTTCCTCTGTTGATGGACATTTAGGTTGTTTCCATGTCTTGGTTATTGTGAATAGTGCTGCTAGGGACATAGAGGTTTGTGTATTTTTTTGAATTATAGTTTTGATTGGATATATGCCCAACAGTGAGATTGCTGTATCATTTAGTAATTGTATTTTTAAATTTCTAAGGATCCTTTATCCTGTTTTCCACAGTGACTGCACCAATTTATATTTCCACCAACAGTGGGATTATCTTTTCTCCACACACTCTCATCTTTGTTATTTGTAGCCTTTTTAATGATGGCTGTTTTGATCAGTGTGGGGTAGTACCTCATTGTAGTTTTGATTTGCATTTCTCTGATAATTAGTGGTGTTCGGCATCTTTTCATGTGCCTTTTGGCCATCTGAATTTCTTCTTTGGAAAAGTATCTCCTTAGGTCTTTATGTCTATTTTTCAATTGGGTTGTTTGGGGTTGCTTTTATTGTTGGTGTTTTTTGTTGAGTTGCATGAGCTTTTTTGTATATTTTGGAAATTAAGCCCTTTCTGGTTGCATCATTTGCAAATATTCTCTCCCATTCAGTACATTGTCTGCTCATTTTATTTGTGATTTCCTTTGCTGTACAAAGCCTTGTGAGTTTGATGAGGTCCCCTCTGTTTGTTTTTGCGTTTATTTCTATTGCCTTGCAGGTGTTCGTTCTTCATCTTACTCCCTGGCTCAGTATCTGTCCTCTCTTGATAGTCTTTTCCATTCCCCCTTTTATCAGAGCCTTCAAAATAAAACCTTCAAAAACCAAATCCTTGTGACATCAGAAAAACTCAGCTCCTTTTTTTCCCTAACAAATTGACATTGCATTGCGTTTAGGAACCTTGTCTCACTTGTCTGAAATGGCCACCCAGCTGTCGTGCCTAGCAGGAGAGCTACCTACCCCTGGGGTGTGTGCTGCCTCTCCCTTAGTGTGCGGATATTTTCAGGAAATACCTTGCGGAAAAGATACAGCAGCACAAAGAGTGTATTATGTCTTAGAAACCAGGAGGTAGAATTGATGAAGGGAGAGTGCATTCTTTGTCCAGAAAGGTTGGTCAAGAAGAGTTGAGTTAGAATACACGTGAAAAGATACTAAGATCAACCCAGTTATGGAGTGCCTTATAAGGCACCACCTGGTCTGAATCCTCCCTTCTTTCCAGTTTCATTGCCCACAACCCCTTGGCTTTCTATTCAGACAACACCAGGCTTCCTTCATTTCCTCTTACTTGTCAGACTGTTCCCACTACATTTTTTTTTTTTTTTGGTCTAGTTCTTTTATTATTGTGATACAACCCACATATCATAAAATCCATCCTCTTCAAGTACACAAATGAATGATACTTCGTATATTTACAAAGTTACACAACCATAGCCACTAATTTCAGAGTATTTATCACCCCCAAAGAAGCACTATACCCCTGTTAGCAGTCACTCTCACTCCTCCGGCCCCTGGCAACCACTCACCTACTTTCTGTCTCTGTGAATTTACCTATGATAAATTTTTCATAGAATGCAATCAAATGATAAGTGACCTTCTTTTATTTCATGTTTCATTTCATTCATCTATATTGTAATATAAGTCAGTACGTCATTTCCTGTTATAACTGAATAATATTCCATTGCATAGATAAGCCACACTTGATTTATTTATTTCTCAGTTGATGAATGGAGAAGGCAATGGCACCCTACTCCAGTACTCTTGCCTGGGAAATCCCATGGACGGAGGAGCCTGGTAGGCTACAGTCCATGAGGTCACAAAGAGTCAGACACGACTGAGCGACTTCACTTTCACTTTTCACTTTCATGAATTGGAGAAGGAAATGGCCACCCACTCCAGTGTGCTTGCCTGGAGAATCCCAGGGACAGAGGAGCCTGGTGGGCTGCCGTCTATGGGGTCGCACAGAGTCGGACACGACTGACAAGACTTAGCAGCAGCAGCAGCAGTTGATGGACATTTAGGTTTTCCTTTTTGGGCTATTAGGAATAATGCTGCTATTAACATGTATGTGCAAGTTTTATGCAGATGTGTTTTAAATTCTCTTGGATGTTGTCCAGTTAACTCATTCACTCATCATTCCTGGGCTGAAGCCTCTTCTTAGGGCAATCTGATTCTATGTATTACATCACTCTTCTTATTACATTCCCTTGAGGTACCATATACCTTTCTGTTAGGTATTCATCACAACTGTGCTTTACATTATTTAGTGGGTAGATGATCAATACCAATAAATATTTATTCAGTTAATTCAAATGGTGCAACACTGAAAGCATGAACACTAGCTTGCCCCTTTTTATAGCCACCTAGTCTAACATAAATTCGTGTGTTTAATGACATCTCTCAAGACATTGGCAGTTCATAAAATTAGCACCAGTGAACAAGAGATTCTTGCCTGAGTTCATCTGTAATCTAGGGCTGCTCAAGGAGCTTTCTCCACTTTTGCTCTGGTGTTAAAATTTTTTATATAAGAAGAGAAAAGCTCTAAGTGGAAGTGGGGAAAAAGTTAACCACGTATGTAATGCTTCCCCCACTTTTGTATTTATTCTGAAAAAGAAAAGAATTAGATGCCATTAAAATGTATTCTTGACAAAGGCATTTGTAATAACATTGTAACTTTCAACTTTTGCGTTTCTCTTGGGATTGAAACAAAACCATCTGTGAAAGTTAACCCAGGAAAAAATGCAATAATTTTTTCTCTACAGTTTATATCTTAAGTTCTGTATCATATAACCGAGTAATCAAAACTTCTCCCTAAATGCTCAGAACATAAAATGAGCTTTAGATATACCTTTTACCTTCTAATTTGGATTATATCATAGCCCAAATTACTGACCATGTGAAAGAACTAGTTACATTTTTTTTTTAAATACTAAAAGGTAATCCAGTGTACCAACTATAATTGTATCTGGCAACTTGAGAAATCTGAAGCCACAAAACTTTCTTGGAAGTTTTCTTTTCCTACAAATTATTTCATTGTGCATGTGTGTGGATGTGTATATATTGAATTATTTTGCTTTTGTCTTTCTTTTCCTTTACAGCCTTTGCATCTGTTCTCTTTAGGTAGTCACACTTGTCCTAAACCACAGATCTTAATGTTTTTCAAGACTTACTACACAGGACAGCTAGCAGTCTCTTTAGAGATGTGGGAAAACCTGTTTTGCTATGACTTTGTTTTGTTATTGTTAGTTTGACCTTTTTATTTTCAAGTAATTGCAAACTCATAGGAAATTTCAAAAATAGTTTTAAAAATATTTGAAATTTAACATTTCATTGAGATTATTTAAAACTATACTTTTCTAAGGATGTATTAATGGCTTTGCATCCATTTAACCAATATTTATAAAGCACCTGCTCAGTGCTAGGCACTTTTTTCCTTATTGGGGATACAAACAGTGAGCAGTTTAACACAAACTCTACAAAATTGCAGTATCATCAGGGTATGCAAGGAGATCCAACCAGTCCATTCTGAAGGAGATCAGCCCTGGGATTTCTTTGGAAGGAATGATGCTAAAGCTGAAACTCCAGTACTTTGGCCACCTCATGCGAAGAGTTGACTCATTGGAAAAGACTCTGATGCTGGGAGGGATTGGGGGCAGGAGGAGAAGGGGACGACAGAGGATGAGATGGCTGGATGGCATCACTGACTCAATGGATGCGAGTCTGAGTGAACTCCGGGAGTTGGTGATGGACAGGGAGGCCTGGCGTGCTGCGATTCATGGGGTCTCAAAGAGTCGGACACGACTGAGCATCTGATCTGATCTGATCAGGGTATAATCAACTAGTTCGCCTTAACAGTCTGGTGACCTACCTTGGTAATACTGTGTTCTTTTTAAAGATAAACAAAATAAGGCTCTGGAGGGTTAATGGTGATGTCTATGTTACATCTGATTTGGGAGAGAGCCAGGAACAGGTCTGGGAAGTTCTGACTTCCAGGCCCAATTTGCTACTGAAAGCCAACTGACCAAGAAGATGGGGGAATAATGTCCCAAAGAGCCATCTTGCCCAAGTTAGCATTCAGGCTTTTTTTTTTTTTGGTATATACTAAAATGGGGAGGGAGTGTGATTGATAGTTACAAACTTCTTTGAGTCAGAATCCTTAGTTCTTACAGCTGTGCACATAGGTCAGCTCATGATGTTTCTGGAAACTGCCAAGGCAAATGTTATTCTTTGTTCTGTAACTTTATATCTCTATATGAATGGAAAAGTGTCATACCCTTAAAGGTCAGAACCTTGAGAATGGGCTATCCTGCACATTTTAGGCTGTAGGCAACACTCTTGCAGCAAAAGCAATAAAATACAAAGGTCAAAGTAAAAGAAACAGATCCTGTATGGAGTCAGATTTGTCTTTCCCTGTTAGACTACCACAGCTGAGCACTGCCTTCTTCTGTGCAAACACTGTTGACTCAGCCAATGAAGAGCCCAAAAAGACTTAGAGGTAAACATTTCTCTGATTGTGAGAAAGCAACAGCAAGCAAAAAAGTTCACTTTTCAAGACTTTTAGAAACATTATTTAAATAAAATAATTAGAAAACCATTTAAAAAGTATATTGCTGTATTTGTTAAAGAAGCATCCATTTCATCAACTATTTTATTTAACCCAGTTCCGGGTGGATATATACTGAGTGAATAAACATAGCCACAGGGATTGAATCCAGTTCAAACTTTGTGTACATTTATTTTTCCTTTTTTTTTTTCCTCATACTGACTCGCCTACCTTCCAGTGACTTGGGAAATAGTAATGCTTTGTACCTTTCAGAAAAATTCAACACCTCACTTGGCTTGCCCTTTTATTTGACATTAAGAAATCCGTGGACATAAGAATAAGGCCAAGCCAAATGAATTCATCTGGTGATAGGGCAAAGTAGTGGACTGCAAAATAAGAAAGTCTTAGCAAAAGGGCTGAATTACAGCCTGGTCACTGGAGTGAAACACTTTCTGTTCAACTTTGGAGATTTAATAATAGCTTTTTGAGAGTCACTACCTGTGGCATGGCTGAATACTCTGGCCTGGGAGCCATCAGGGAGTTCACAAAAAGTCAAGCACTTCACGGTTAAGATTTTTAATAGAAATTGAAAATGGATTCTGTTAGGAGTTGAATTGAGCCCCTACCCCAGAAAAAAAGATATATTGGAGTCCTAATCCCCAGTACCTCAGAATGTGACCTCATTGACAGGTAGTGAAGTTAAATGAGATCATTCGGGTGGGTCCTAGCTCAGTAGGACTGGGGTCCTTATAAAAAGGGGAATTTGAACATAGAGGCACACGTACACATAGAGGGAAAATGCTATGTGAACAGGAAGGAGAGAGGCCTGAAACAAATTCTTCCTGCACAGCCCTCAAAAGGAACCAACCCTACCAATACTTCGATTTCAGACGTCAAGCCTCCTGAATTATAAAACAGTAAATTTGTTATTTAAGCCATTCAGTTTTTGGTACCTTGTTACAGAAGCCCTAGCAAACCAATGCAAACTGCATGTTCCTTGCTGCCTTTCATAAAATGACCCACCTGTAAGCATATATTTAATGAACCCCTACTGTGCACATATCCCTGGGGTAGGAGAAATACTAAAGAAACAAAAAGCACAATCCCTACCACCCTGAACTAGGTGGTCTAGTTTGTGTCAAAAGTGCTAGGAAATGCAAAGTAAAAACATAATGCAATTAATATGCAAACAATATTTGATTCATTAGTGAAGTTTAACTGTACACTTCTGTCCCTCAAGCCCAAATGATATAGACTTGTTTTGCTGGTTGTTTAAAATAGCCTTCAGTTCAGTTCAGTCGCTCAGTCGTGTCCAACTCTTTGTGACCCCATGAATTGCAGCACGCCAGGCCTCCCTGTCCATCACCATCTCCCGGAGTTCACTCAGACTCACGTCCATTGAGTCAGTGATACCATCCAGCCATCTCATCCTCTGTCATTCCCTTCTCCTCTTGCCCCCAGTCCCTCCCAGCATCAGGGTCTTTTCCAATGAGTCAGCTTCTCGCACGAGGTGGCCAAAGTACTGGAGTTTCAACTTTAGCATCATTCCTTCCAAAGAAACCCCGGGGCTGATCTCCTTTAGGATGCATTGGTTTGATCTCCTTGCAGCCCAAGGGACTCTGAAGAGTCTTCTCCAACACCACAGTTCAAAAGCATCAATTCTTTGGTGCTCAGCTTTCTTCACAGTCCAACTCTCACATCCATACATGACCACTGGAAAAACCACAGCCTTGACTAGACGGACCTATGTTGGCAAAGTAATGTCTCTGCTTTTGAATATGCTATCTAGGTTGGTCATAACATTCCTTCCAAGGAGTAAGCATCCTTTAATTTCATGGTTTCATATACCATAAAATTCGCTTCCCTTGTAGCTTGATCGATAGAGAATCTGCCTGCAATGCAGGAAACCTAGGTTCAATTCCTGTGTCAGGAAGATCCCCTGGAGAAGGAAATGGCAACCCACTCCAATATTCTTGCCTAGAGAATCTCAGGGACAGAGGAGTCTGGTAGGCTCCATAGGGTCATAAGAGTCAGACACGACTAGTGAATAACCCACCACCACCATAAAATTCACCTATTTAAAGGCTTCAGTGGTTTTTAGTTATGGAGAGTTGTGGAACCATCACCACTACGTAAATTTAGAATGTTTTTAGCACTCCTAAAGAGACCCCGTATTTACTCATTAGCAGTCACTTCTCAAGGCTCACTTCTCCAGCAGCCATCCATTAACCCGCTTTATATGGAATTGCCTATTTTGAACATTTCCACATGAATGGGATCATTTAACATATCTTTTGTGAGTGGCTTTTTTTTTTTTCAATTAGAGTAATATATTCAAAGTACATGTTTCCCCACACTATCTGTTGACTTCATTACTTTTTATTGTTGCTTTGTTGCTAAGTCGTGTCCATCTCTTTGCAACGTCATAGACTGTACCCCACCAGGCTCCTCTGTCCCTAGGATTTCCCAAATAAGAATACTGGAGTGGGTTTCCATTCTTTTCCCCAGGGGATTTTTCCTGGACCAGGGGTTGAACCTGTGTCTCCTACATGACAGACAGATTCTTTACCACTGAGCCACCAGGGAAGTCCATTCCTTTTAATAGTCAAGTAATATTCCATTGTATGTCTACACGTATTCATTCCTCAGTTTATGACAGTTACTTCTATTTTTTGGCTATTATGAATTGTGCTGCTATGAACTTTCATGTACATATTTTTGTATGGACACGTGTTTTTATTTCTCTTGGGTATATACTCAAGATTCTCCTGAATCAAGATGGCTGGGAGAAATATCAAGAACCTCAGATATGCAGATAACACCACCCTTATGGCATAAAATGAAGAGGAACTAAAGAACCTCTTGATGAAGGTGAAAGAGGAGAGTGAAAAAGCTGGCTTAAAACTCAACATTCAAAAAACAAAGATCATGGCATCCAGTCATCACTTCATGGCAAATAGATGGGGAAATGGTGGAAACAGTGACAAATTTTATTTTCTTGGGCTTCAAAATCACTGAAGGTTGTGACTACAGCCATGGAATTAAAAGATACTTGCTCCTTGGGAGAAAAGCTATGACCAACCTAGGCAGCATATTAAAAAGCAGAGACATTACTTTGCCAACAAAGGTCCGTCTAGTCAAAGCTATGGTTTTTCCA
>NW_011494766.1:319703-324246 GCF_000754665.1 Bison bison bison | reverse complement strand
TGAACTGTGGTGTTGGAGAAGACTCTTAAGAGTCCCTTGGACAGCAAGGAGATCCAACCAGTCAATCCTAAAGGAAATCAGTCCTGAATATTCATTGGAAGGACTGATGCTGAAGCTGAAGCTCCAGTAGTTTGGCCACCTGATGCGAAGAACTGACTCATTGGAAAAGACCTTTATACTGAGAAAGATTGAAGGCAGGAGGAGAAGGGAACAACAGAGGATGAGATGGTTGGATGGCATCACCGACCTAATGGACATGAGTTTGAGCAAACTCTGGGAGGTGGTGAAGGACAGGGAAGCCTGGCATGCTGCAGTCCATGAGATCACAAAGAGTCAGACGTGACTGAGCAACTGGACAACAATAACATATACCAAGGAGTGGAATTGTTGGGTCAAAGGGTAACTGTTTATCATATCGGGGACCACTTTTAAAGGAAAAGTATTGTTTCCACTGTTGTCTTTAATTATTTTTATTGTGCTGTCTACTTAAATATGTTCAAGTGTATGTTTAGACAGGCCCACCTGTCTGCAACAGCTCCCTCCTCCCACAGTCACTGTAACATAACATCCTGTTTCACCTTGAGGACATTTGTCACTATCTGACATTTGCTTGCCTATTTATTTCCATCACCAGATTGTTATCTATTGCTCATTACTCATCGTTCAATAGAATCTGAGCTACATCAAAATCCTTGAATGTTTTGTTCATTTCTCTATTCTCAGGACTTATCAAGTCTGGCTCAAAGCGTTAGTACTTAATGACAAAATATAAACCTTCCTGGATAATTTTAGGAATGTAAGGATCCTTAAGTTCCATTTTGAGAATTCTTATTGTATAGTATTTCCTGTGTAAGAGGTTCCCCAAAATGGAGGAAAGACGCTCATAGAAGAAATAGGATTTAGGTTGGAACATTTTTTTATGGGCAGAAAAGGATTTTATGAGAGCGAAAGGAGAGCAGCTTGACCAAAGATGTAGATTTGAGAGTCCACCTACAGCATTCAGAGCCTCACTACTACTACAGTTTTAATAAAACAGGCAAAGTATGGATTATTGATTAGACCTCTTAGTGTTGCATGTCACAGGATCTGGTCAAATTCACTGAAAAACAAGCTCGTTATTGGGTCACATGCCTATAAAGTTCACATTAACTGAATCTCCAAATCCCACTGTACACAGAGACCTATATGACACCTTCAGAAACTTGACTCTTCCTCTCTTTCTCAACTCTGCCCACCTCTGTCTGATGACTTCATTTTCTGACAGGTTTTTTCCACCTGTAGGGTGATAACCTGATAACTCCAAGCCTATATGACTACAGCTGATGATGATGGAAGGGATAGATTCTTTCTCCAAGTGTCCATATTGCAAGTCTCTGGGAAGCTTATCATCAACAGGGTGAATCATGTGCCCATCCCAGCACCCAGTGGGATGGAGGTTCTGGTGGGCTGGGCTTAGGTCACGTTGGAGATGGAGTCTGTCTTGCATGTCACTTGGTGGAAAGGATTTAGCCTCACTCAAACCAGATGGGATACATTTCCTATTCCAAAAATGTATATTTGTTCTTAAGAAGTGTGGATGGTCATGGAAAGATTAGTAATAACCACAAAAACAATGATGACAATTATAACAAAAGAACAATTATTTGGTGAAATAGGTAAATAAAACTTTCTGAGCTGGAGATTTTTTTTTTTTTTTGAGAGTGTGTGACTATGTTAGGAAAATATTCCTTAAGATTTCTCTTTAAAAATAGATTCCTAAAATCTAGCAGCAAGTTTTTTTTTTTTTTTTTTTTAAGATGAAAAGACCTGCTCGTGTGCTGCAGATTTCTGATTGAGCACAGGAATTGGTAAAAGAGTTCTGCGTTCATTTTGTTTACACATTTTTTAAAAATGTGAACCTACCTAAAGGAGCTCATTTTTAGTCTCTGTGGGCCTTGAACATAGGAACATCCATTTCTCACGGGAAGGATTCACAATTGCTTTTCCCTAGTTTCGTCCATCTGAGAATCGCTCCCTGGAGGAAACTGGCATCAGAATCTAGATGGCTTTGTTCTGTGTCTCTTTTAGGTTGTTTGTTTTTCTTTGAGAACCAAAACAAGAAACACCGTTAGTGAGAGCACCAAATTAGGAAGCTCTCGTGAGCAAAGACATTAAAAAAATAATACCCGTTCTGAATATGTACTTCCATCAGCCTCCTTCTCTCTTCAAACTGTTTTCTTAGCTGGAGGTTAAATAAAAGGCCTGTTTTTTTTTTAGATAGCCCAGTGAGCAGATTAAAAAGCAAAAATACTAAAAGGTAAACAAAAAAACTTAAATATTTTTTTCTAAATTTTTGAGTGGCTGATCATAAGAAATCATGACCTGTAGTAGTAGGCAAGCAACAAAGCTTTGGTTTGGATCTGTCACCTTCTTGATCTCAAAAAATGCATTTATCCCAGCATCTTTAAAAAACAGACATGAAGCACTGCTTTCCATGTTAAAGGATTAGCACATTATTTTCTTTGATTACTCAGACTTTATCACAAGGGATAATTAATAGTAGAGGAAATTGATAAGATAAATAATACAGGTGTAAAATAGAAATTGCTTAGTAGAGATATAGCTGCCATGATGTAGAAGCATAAGAGCAAATACAAATGAAGCAAATAACTTTGAAGATGATTGAATAAAACTTGGCTAAGTGGATGGCATTTGAGCTGGAATTTGAAAGATAAATAGGTGTATAATAAGCAGAGAAGTGACTGTTTTTTCTTCTTCAGTGTTCTCATTCATTCCTGGCTTTCCTTAAACTGTTAGGTATAATCATGAAGTTTTTTTTTTCTTTTTTCTCAATCTCTACGACTCAGTTCTGTTGATTAGATGTGCCTCCTCCATCAAATTTGGCAGCCCTTCTTGTAGCCGAAAGAGTTCATGGGCACCATCTATAGCATCTGCCAAGTCAGAGCTTCTCCCTGTGTGAAGACGCTTCATGGCAGCTGCCCCTGCAGTCCAGGCACCAGCGTCTGAGTCAAGGAGCCTTTCATCTTTGTGTAAATAAGGGCCCTAATTTGTCATTATTCTGTAGGGCAGCGTGTGACCAGGCTACAGGGTGATGCCTCCATTCGTTCAGACTCAAAGTCCAAGGTCCAACCTGAAGGTTCTTAAGTAACAGATTGAGCCCAAGAAACATGTGTCCCTTGCTCCCCAGCCCCTCCAAGCCTGGGCATGAGGTGGGCTGGGCCATCTGCATTCAGGCCAGTGGTCAGCATATCATGTTAGGAGTTACCCCTTGGGTTTCCTTCCTGTTCATCAGTAAAGCAGTCTCGAGACTTATAGTGAGGGGAGATCCAGGCCCAGCTCTTCCACTGTCCCCTGAGTGGCTTATTCAGAGATGCATCCTTGTGATAGCAATGGTCATCAGAGAATGTTTTTAGTCTGGCAGTATAGCCAGTCTGGGCCACATTTTAGTGTCATTAATGAGATTTTTCTCAAAATTTGATGCAGTAGCCTATGAAGTAACAAAATTTAATATCTTCCATCTCTGCCATTCATGGGCTTGGCACCGGTCTTCTGCTGAGGTCTGTCTGCACTTACATTTTCTCCCCTGGTTGTTTAAAATGACTTAAGATGCTCAGACACAGTGGATCTTCTGCTAGTGCAAATATGTTCTTGCTTTCCTCATGATTAAGTTGCTTGTGTGTGCCCGACAGGGTCTATTGAATTTCGAAGGTCACCGTAATTGGCAGATGGAAGAAGTTCCGTCCTATCAACTTTGGGGAAGTCTCTGGCTGCCTTCCTGCTTGACGGAGCAGTGAGTGATGAATTCTGCTTAAAATGACAGCAGGCTGCATAACAAACAGCACAAGCCATCAAGCGGTATTTTTAACCAACATGCATTACTCCCTTTAAAAAGCAAAATCTCCGCTTGATGTTTTCCCTTCTTCAAAGAGCACACTTTCCTCTCCCTGGAAATGACTCTTCTTCCTCTCCTAGGTCTCAGCCTGGACAGTTATTTCCCTAAGTGATGGATGAACTCACCCCCTAGCATCCCTTCTCGGTCCCTCGCCAGCAGTCCTTGACAGGCTGGCAAATCTCTTCTGGCGTTGGGGTTCTCAGAAACCCACCACTGGCTCCTCTCAGCTTCGCTGGAGTTAGAGCTCTTGCCCCTGCTGGCCTGGCCTCAGCCGTATTCTCTCCTTTCTTCATTGCTGCTTAGCCTTCCTTATTTCCCTGAAGACTCAGTTTCTTCAGAAAGTGCCAGTGCCACTTCGGGCCAGCTGCTGCCAGCATGTGGCTGCTCACAGCACAGCATGTGTCCGTAGCTGGTGCTACCAGGATGCACATTCTGTTCCTCAGCAGAGCTGCATTCTATAAAGGAATTGTGTTCTCAGTCCTCACATAAAGAATAAGTACCACTTAGAGTCAAACCGAACTCTGAAAATCTCACATTGGAGACCACACAGCACTCTCAATAGGTCCAACTCAACCGTATTTTCCTCCAGGGTTGAAACAGATTGCTATTTCCTCATTTGAACACAAGAGGAATTAATTTTTTTTTTTTTAA
>NW_011494766.1:309894-319603 GCF_000754665.1 Bison bison bison | reverse complement strand
TTTTTTTAATTAGTAGCCATCACGTAAAATTGCACCTAGGATAGTAAGAAACTCACACTGCAAAAGGAGGAAGAGGAAATGAAACTCAGCTGCAGTACCAGCCTGGGGACGCTTCACTCTCACGCTCACCTGGGACACTTGCTCGTGCCGTGGAAAGGCCACTGGGTTAGCTGACTGACCTCTCTCTCCCCGCGCTCTCTCCTCCCCTTTTCCTGGCTCCATCTCACCGTCTTCTCTTCTCTCTCGTCCTCCTCTTTCTTGTCCTTCTTTGTCTTCACTGTGCTCCTCCTCTCTCCCTCTATTGTCTTTCACACACACACACACACACACACACACACACACACACAGCAGTCATTGGATTTAATCCATTTCTTAAATCATTTAAATCATTAGATTTAACCCCTGTCTTTTTGTGCAAGAATTAAAAAGTCAAATTGCCCCTTGCTATCCCACCTCGAGTTCTTAGTGCTCGTCGCCGAAAGTTCTACCTTAACTTGCTCCACTCTTTTCCTGTTTTCTTCATTTCTACAGTCCCTTGTTCCTCCCTCTTCCCTGTGGCCCACCCACATCAGTCTTACTTTCCATCTTTACTCTCAGAGGTCCTGATCTCCTTTCCCATTGTTCACGCTATTAAAACACTTGACTGACACAGTTGAAGTAGATTATTAAGTGATTCCAGGGGACAGTTTGTCTTCTGTGCCCCACTGCCCAGGGGTTAAATTCTGTTTGACAAATATTGGCTGAGCATCTGGAGCGGAGGAGGCTTTCCTTCCAGCAGAACCTGCTTCCTGCTCCCCTGCTCTGGCACAACACCATCTTCTCTCCATTTAGCATCTCCATCTGCTTCAGCCGTGCCTCACCCTGCATCCCATGGAACTTAGCCCACGTGTGGTGTTTAACAGACTGTAAGTTCCAAAGATGACTTTCTACAGGCTGTGGTGGTACTGTTGTGCTTTATTTTTCCCAACTTGATCCATCCACTCACCTCTCTTTGATCGCTTGTAAGATGTCCTGCTCATTCTGGCTAGTTACAGCTTTGTCCCACACATCTTTCCTTTCACCACAAAGACCCCATTTCCTTCTGTTTATCTAAAGATACTCATGTCTCAAGAGCATCTTAAGTACTGACCTCTTCTCTCAAACTTTCTCTGACAAAATCATTCATTATTCTTCTCAACTTTTCCAATACATGAAGTCTACATTAAGCACTGCATGGTGGTTAAATGGTGTCATTTATTCCGTAGGTCCTTTTATATCCATGGACCAGATTTACTTAAGGAATGTGTTCATTTTCCTACACTTTGTTTTAAAATTATTCAGTGGATCTCCATGGAAGGATTTCTCATTTAAATACCAATGTCCTTCTTCTCCCCACTGTGAAAAGGCAGATCTGCAACACTGGATCTGTATCCCACCCACTATGGGTAGAGTGGTGGCTCCCCAGCCCCTACCAACTCAGCAGAGGCATGAGCCTCCAGGCTCTGTCTGTCCCATGCAGCTCCTTTTTCTCATTGTATCATCTGGCCTCCAGCTGTGTAAGGAGTTTGAACCATGTCTGGCAATAACTCACTGTGTGTGGTTCTGACTCATATCTTACCTTCTAACAGAAGTATGAGTTCCTTAAGAACATGGACTGTGTATAAAGAGTTAACCAAACAGTTTTTTTTTTTTCCCCTGGGGGAAAATTGGGGCATACTGAAATTGGTAGGGGATTTTTTAAAAGGAATATAATGTCACTTGAGGTGTTTTAGGGGAAGCTGGGGTGAGGGAGATGAACATGCTCCTGAGGGGGAGGTATTTAGGAGCCCCAGTAGCCAAAACAAGAGAAGAAGCATATCTACATGGTACTCTTTCTCAGAAGGAAAACATGGTGGTTTAAATGAATGAATGTGTCTAAAGTCAGACTGCTTCCATTCAATTTCATCATCTGTCAGAGAAGAAACAAGTTAGCCCCTGATATATAACACTATATGGCATTCACTGTACTAGGTCTTGGAGATGCAAGGACAGAGAACACACAGAATCCCTACCATTATGCTAAGAGTTTAATGAAGAAAAGAGAATTTTTTCCCTCAAATTTATTGAAATACACCTTTTGTTTTATATGTATTGTTTATTCTTATTTCCCTGGTTTCTGATGGAAAAAAATCCTTCAAAATTTTAAAAGGTTGGATAAACAAGATGATGTGGGAGCAAACAGAGAATCTCACAAACAGGAATCGCCATACTGCTCTCCAGTTGGTAACAGCTGTACCACTTTACATTCCTACCAGCAGTGTATACGGTTCCCTTTTCTTTACATCCTTGCCAATGTTGTTATCTCTTGTGTTTTTGTTTTTTTTTAATAAAAGCCATCCTAACAGGTGTGGTATCTCATAATAGTTTTAGTTAGCCTTCCCCTGATTAATGATGTTGAGCATCTTCTCATATATCTGTTGTCATTATGTTTGTCTTCTTTGGAAAAAAATGCCCATTCGGTCATAGCCTTTGAACCAGCACGTGGCCTGTGTATTTCGCCCGTCAGTTCTGTTTCTTTCCTGGGAGGAAACAACATGTGGTTGGAGAAGTACCATCTTTTAGAGATAAACAGGCCTAGATTGAAAACCCAACTATTGTATTTATTAGTAATAGTTGAGCTGGTAACTGAAAGTGAGGGAGGAATTGACTGAACAGAAGCTGGGGAGACATCAGTAATGAAAGGATCAGGATGTGCAAAGGCCCTGAGGTGAGTGGAAGCAGAGCTCCTTCAGGAAACCTAAAGAAGGTCACACTGATGGGAGTACAGAGAGTAAGTATGCAAGTGGCATAAAGTAAAACTAAAGAGTAGGTAAGGGCCAGGACGTGCTGAGCGGTACCATGTGGGTGTTTTTATCCCAAGAATGATCACAGAAGATTTAACGTGGTTGGACTTTGAACAAATACAGGGGCAGGGGTCAGTAAAGAGAGACCAAAGGATCTGATTTACCAATTAAACTTAGCACTTCTGCTCCAGTGGAGAGAACCGCTACAGAGGGCCAGAGTGAAGGTGGAGATACCATTTAGGAGACAAAGGTAGAGGAAGATGGTAACCTGATACTGGGTGGTGGTGATGAAGACAGAAAGAAGTGTGTTGATGGGAAAGACATTTGGGAACTTCATTCAACAGGATTTGTTGACTGGGCACGGGAGGGTCAGAGTAGGTGCCAGGTGCATTGTTGTGTACCTGCATCGATTGTTGTTAGGTCCTTTGCTGTGCAGAATACTTGGGCAGAGTACTTATATTCAGTATAAGTGCCTATTGAATACTTGCCATTTGATGGAGAGCAGAGAGTGAGCTGGAGGCTTTCTTCCCACCAGCCACCAAAAGAAGAGCATTTCCAATTCACCTCACCTCACCAAGCTGGCAGAGAAGGAAGAAGCAGGTGTGTGCCCCAGAGCAGAAGCAGTCTTTCTGGCAAGAGAAGACATTGTGCTGGGGCTCCAGATCCATCTTACTGACCTTCTACAATATGTTCTCCTGAGCAGAGGGGAAGAAATAAGGTCATGGGATGAAAGCCAGAAATGATGTAATGACAAAACCTCTTCAGACACCAGTCTACTCTGGCTAAATGGCAGTAATCAGAAAGGAAACTTAAAAGTCAAAGAACAGTTTCTCTTTTTATCACATTCTTATGGCTGAAACCTGGTTTACCCAAAGCCAAGTTCCTTTATTCAGCTGTATTGAGTGCCTACTCTGTGTGCCAGGTACTGTGGATTTATGGAGCTGACCTTTGTTTAGGGGAGAGAGACATTAATCAGATCTTCCCACAAATAATATATAATTGCAAATTTTGAAGTGCTGGAAGGAGAGGTGTATGGTACTATAAGAACATCAAAGGGAATTCTTGATCTGCCTGGAGCATCAGGGTGAACTCTATAGAATAAGATGCTGTATTTCACTTGATTAGGTGGACATGACACCACAGAAACTGTGAGTGAGGAGCACTGTAGGATCAAGGGTATGAATGAATAACACCTTTAGATTCCGCAAATGTTGCTGTGAATCTTGAGAACTACCTCGTGCTTCCTGCCATTGGATAGTAGCTCAGCAGGGACTGAAATAATGGCTTATTTTCTTAAGAGGTCACAACATGGCTGACATGAATGTTTATAATGAAGAGAGGCAAAGGTCAGCAGCCTTCATTCTGTAGCCCAAGGTAACACACCTATTCCCACCCCCAAGTATGTAAGCTTCCTGAGGAAAGACACAAATGATTGTCTCCTTGATTTCTGATTCTTAATTACCAAAATGCCAGACCCACAGTTGATATTTAATAAAAAACTCTGTTAGCAAATACTGATATTTTGAATCTTATCACTATTTTAGTATATATAAAAGGAAAATAAATAAGATAATTAGAAATTCTTTTTTAAAAGTTTGTTCTTTTTGTGAGACTGAGCAAACAATTTGTTTGCACTGTTCATTTTTACATTCCTGCACATAGCACAAAGTGAGGAGTACCTGTATTTTATGTTTTTACAAGAAACGTTACATTTGTGTACATATCTATGAATGTAACCCTAAGCCCACCTAAATAAAAAAATAGAACCTTACCTGTGTCCCAGAAGTTTGCCTTGTTGCCCTTACCCAGTGATGAATCCTGTCCTGATTTCTGCCATCATAGATGAGTTTAGTCTGTTTTGTTGTTTTATTGAGAGACAGTTCTCCATGGGTCTCTCTTTCTGAAAGACTTGCAAACAAAGACACTGACAGCTTTCTTCTAGACTGTCTTATCAAGAATGTTTGGACAACTCTGGAAGGTGGAGATAATATTTCCCTCTGGAGCAGAAGGCAGATTCAGTTACTGTTTATTATACTGTATAATAATAAATATTTGTCTTTCCTATGCAGAGATCAAACAGGTTTGCTTGCACCCCATTATAAAAGATTGGGTTTTCCTAAACGTGAGGATCTTCAGCTGGGATGCAAATCCCCTCTGTGAACAGCATCTACCTAGGCTGCCTTGGGTTACCCCTGTGCTTCTTGGGGGCAAGGGCAAGGGGAACTGATGCAAAACCAGCTGAATTGCTGACTGTCAGCAGTGTTAAAGTTGCTTTGTCTCTGATCCAGAGTTCTCATATCTGCCAGCATCCATGAGCCACGGCAGGCTAGTTTTTCAGCTAGCAAGGAGGGTAAAATTTTAGATCTTGAGTTTGTGAGTTTAGTCCGTTTTTGAACTTTATATAAATGGAATCACTAAGGACGTACTACTGTCGTCTTTCTCTGTTGATGACCGTTTGTGATGTTTCCACCTTGGGGCTTACAATGGCTATTTCAGTACACTTCTTTCTGTGCACATATGCACACATCTCTTGTGTGTGCGTACTTTGAAGTGAAATAGATCAGATATTTTGCACATGTTCGGTGTTCAGCAAGTGGTTTCCCAAGTGGTTGTCCCAATTTTTATTCCCACCTAAAACAAACAATTACTCCATATCCTCGTCAACATTTGATGTAGTCAGTGACCAAGTCATTCTTGGTCACTTGTTTTCTTTTTGAAGGTTATGCTAGTGGATCTAGAGAGAGAAGTCATTGTGATTTTATTTGCATTTTTCACTGACTATTAAAATTGAGCACTCTGTCATTTGCTTATTGGTCATCACATATGTTGTGGATTTTAAATTGGATTATCTATCTTTTTCTTAAATATTTGTTAGATTTTCTTATTATTTATGGATATCAGTCCTTTGTTGACTATTTGATCTTCATCAGTTTACTAGGACTGTCAATTTTATTAAATCTTTTCAAAGAACCACCTTTTGTGTTAGAGTCTAACAAATTAAGTATATCAATAAATTTTTATGCTTTGTAATTTCCTTCCTTTCCTTATTTTTGAAGGCTATTGATAGCTGTCCCTTTTCTTATGATTTTCCTTCTCTTCTAATATAAATAGTTGAGGATATACATTTCCTGTACTCATGATTTTAACTGCATCTCATAATTTTTATATTTTATTCAAATCAAAATAGTTCCTAATTTATATGACTCCTTGTTTTACTCATTGGTACAGTTTAAAGCTTGCTTTCCAAGTATTTTGGTAATTCCTCATTGTCTTTTTTATGGACTTCTAGTTTAATTCTGCTTCAGTCAGGGAAAACATGCTGTAGGTTCCCGTCCTTTGAAATGTGTTGATTCTTGCTTTATAGCCCATCATATGTTCATTTTGGTGTGTTTGGCACATGCTTTAAAATAATGCAGATTCTGCAGTTTTTGGAGAAACATTCTGTACATGACAGATCTATTTGTAGTTTTGTTACTTAAATATGTTATACTTTACTCATTTGGGGATTGCCCTATTATATACTGATGGAGATGTGTTAGTCTCTCACCATGACTGTGGATTTTTTAAATTCCTCTTTTCTGTCAGTTTTCTTTACTTTGAGGCTGTTTCATTAGGTGCCTAAAAATTTAGAATTCCTGCAATTTCCTAGTGGATAGACTCTCATGATTATGAAACGCCCCTTTTAATTTCCACTAGTGCTTCTTCCCTTAAAGACTATTTTGTCCGCAGCAGCACTCTTACGCTTATGGTTAGGTATAGCGCTTTCTAAACTGCATGATAGCTTTTTTGCCATTCTTTCACTTTCACCCTTTTTATATCTTGATATTTAAGGCACGCTCTTGTAAGCTGCATAGAATTGTACTTGTAAAAACTCCATTTGACAGTCTTGTCTCTAAAATGGTGCTTTTTAATAAAATTTACCTTTAACGTAACTACTCATACACTTGAGTTTAAATGTGCCGTCTACTGTTTGTTCTCAGTGTGCATATTGGGCTATCTTTTCTTTCTTGCCTCTTATATTAATTACTATTCCATATTCCCCTCTATTGGCTTTTTAGTCATACGTCATATTATTCTTTTTAGAGACTGTACCAAAAATATTACCATACTACTGTACTTATATTGACTTCTTAGAGTCAAATATAGATTGGAAATTTTGCCGTATTCAGACAAGGGCCTTTTACCCTCTTAAACATGTATACTATTGTTTTCATGGACTGACTTCTAGAAGTATTCTAAACCCCATAAAAACTGTGCTTATATTTTATTATACAGTCCACCTACCTGTGTATTTATCCTTCCTGTTTCTCCTCATTCCCTCCGGTATCTTTGTACTTCAGTCTGAGATAATTTTCCTTCTGTTTTGAAGAACTCCCCTTAGTATTTCTTTCATTGAAGGCATGATAGTGACAAATACTTTGAAGTCTTGTTTGTCTAAAAATGTCTCTCTTTTTCACTTTGATTTTTGGGTATAGGGTTTTATGTTGAGAGTTCTTTTATTTTAGCATTTTGAAAATATCAGTCCATAGTTGTCTAGCTTCTCTTGTTTCTGTTGAGAAATCAATTATAAGTCTGTCTTATTATCCCTTCTTTTCAGATTGTGTTTTGTTTTCCTTTCACTGTTAAGGTTCTGTCTTGCTCTTTGATTTTTAGCAGTTTCACTATGCTATGACTAGATAGTTCTACTAATAGTGTATTTTTTTCTATTTCAAAAAATTGTCAGTCATTATCCTTCTTTAATATTGTTTCTATCTTATTTTGTGAAAGTGTTAGTCACTCAGTCATGTCCAACTCTGACCCCATGGACTGTAGCCTGCCGGACTCCTCTGTCCATGGAACTCTCCAGGCAAGAATACTGGAGGGTAGCCATTCCCTTCTTGAGGGAATCTTTCCGACCCAGGGATCAAACCTGGGTCTCCCACATTACAGACAAATTCTTTACTGTCTGAGCCACCAGCAAAGCCCCTCTTATTTTCTATTAGAATTCTAAAGACACATATTAGATCTTCTTATTGTGTTCCATTTATATATATACACACACACAGAGGATGAGATGGTTGGATAGCATCACTGACTCAATAGATATGAGTTTGAGCAAGCTCCAGGAGTTGGTGATGGACAGGGAAGCCTGGCGTGCTATATTATATGTATATATATATGTACACACACACACACACACACACACACACATTATGCTTTTACTACATTTTCTATCCTTTATTCCCATTGTGCTTCATCCTAGGCATTTTTTCCTTACCTACCTTCTTTAATTCTGATTCTTCTGCGTCTAACCTGCTTGTAAACCCATACTTTGAGTTCTTAATTTTTGTATTTTTAGTCGTGGGATTTTTATTTGGCTCTGCTTTATAGTTCTCACTGTTCATAAATAAATCTTTACCCCTGTTTTTGAATAAATGTTGAACAGCGTATATGGAAAGAGATTAAGATATTTGAAGCTGGCGGCCACAAATTGGCACTTGCCATGGGTGCTTGCCATCTACCTCTACAAGGATTAAATCGTATGTGGCTGCAGCTGCTGACCTCCAGCACTCTCTGAAGGAGCTCAGGATGGAGAGCAGAAATGAAGCACTCTGTGCTCCAGAAAAACTGACAGGACAGGTCTTCAGATAGTTAGATATTATTAGGAGCTGATTTTATGGGCCCAGTTCTTTTATCTCATCATACCTGTTGTTGTTCAGTTGCTAAGTTGTGTCTGACTCCTTGCAGCCAGCATGGAGTGGACTGCAGCACACCAGGCTTACCTGTCCTTCACTGTCTCCCTTAGTTTGCTCAAACTCATGTCCATTGAGCACTAAAATCCTTCATGGTGATGATCATTTCTCATGACTAGCAGAAGCTTCATGAGATAAGCAGAAATGGTCTACAAAAAAAAAAAAAGAGTATGTGCTTGATTGCATATATTTCCCCTTTACTGAAATCACATATATACTGTTCTTCCCCCAGCTACCTCTTTGGAGCAGTTTCTCAGAGCTATCTGAGGTACTGTCTCCCTGGCTACAGTCCTCATATTGCCCCAGATAAAATTTAACTGGCAGCTCTCACATTGTACTTTTTTTTTTTTAAGTTGACAGTGGTTTGTGTGATAGTTAAAATCTTCCAGAAAGAAAATAAAAAAGGGCTGTGGGGCAAATATCAAAGCCAGAGAACTTTCAGTAAAATGTTTCAGTAAAAATAAAATGTGTGATTAAAACAACTTCTTAAGAAAATGGAAAGGTATAAATTGTTATTTCATAGATTCTTTTAAATGCAACTTCCTATGGATTTTAAGAAAAAACCCTTTCTGCCGACAATAGGGCTCCTAAAAATGTTAATTGTGTTTTTCCATGGCAGTCCCAAAGGGAACCAGTAGAGAGAAACACTTACTTGAGAGAGATTTGTGACTGTAGCTTTTGTTAAATGGAATGGTTTATACATGCATGGGCAGGAAGGCCATCATACTTTTAAAGTTATTATAATGGCTTGTGTAAACACAGGCCATTTATAATAAAAAGAGAAGGATTGCTAGGAACATGAATAAAAAAATCCATGAGCAGAGTAAAGATCTATGAAAAATCAGTTCAGTTCAGTCACTCAGTTGTGTCCGACTCGTTGCAACCCCATGAATTGCAGCACGCTAGGCTTCCCTGTCCATCACCAACTCCCAGAGTTCACCCAGACTCATGTGCATTGAGTCAGTGATGCCATCCAGCCATCTCATCCTCTGTCGTCCCCTTCTCCTCCTGCCCCCAATCCCTCCCAGCATCAGGGTCTTTTCCAATGAGTCAGCGCGTCGCATGAGGTGGCCAAAGTATTGGAGTTTCAGCTTCAGCATCAGTCCTTCCAATGAACACCCAGGACTGATCTCCTTTGGGATGGACTGGTTGGATCTCCTTGCAGTCCAAGGGACT
>NW_011494766.1:302993-309794 GCF_000754665.1 Bison bison bison | reverse complement strand
GACGGACCTTTGTTGGCAAGTAATGTCTCTGCTTTTGAATATGCTATCTAGGTTGGTCATAACTTTCCTTCCAAGGAGTAAGCGTCTTTTAATTTCATGGCTGCAATCACCATCTGCAGTGATTTTGAAGCTCTATGAAAAATATCTGAGTCTAATTCAAGGAACTAGAAATATGTATCTGATTGGATTTCAAAATTGCTATGGGCCAGAGATTGTTTTCATCTACTCTTTTCCCCCTTTTTAAAACAGGATTATATATAGCAGTTATCCTATGTGTGCCTATAAGTGTATGTAATAAGAGTTGGGGGGCAAATAACTTATTTCTTTAATTGGTAGGGTTTTTTTAATCAAGATAACCCATTCTCAAGGAGTCATACCTAAGGACCCTTACCCACAGTAGGCCTGACTTAGATGACAAGATCCTAGAATTTAAGTTGATGTCATAATAAGAGGAAACTTTGGGAGTCTAAGTTAAGAGACAAGTATATTTTGCAAGTGACATAATTGTTAATCTCAGAGGGAAGATTATTATTTTTTTTAAATAGCCTTAGATTCTTTGATAATTCTATTGAGTAGTAGGCTCTTTGTCTCCTCCTTTTGAGTCTGGGCAGACTTGTACTACATGAGCCAACAGATTATAGTAGAAATGACACAACTAAACCAAAAAAAGGCTTTCTTGCTCCCACTTGGTTCTATCAGGACACTCACCATGGGAGAAGCTAGTTGTCATATAAGAAGTGTGATTACTCTGATACCATTATGCTGGCAAAGACTAAGTTCCTTCCAAGTCAGCATTACTTGCTATCTATGTGTGAGCCATATTCAAAAGTCTTGTCCAGTTGAACCTTCAGGTTAGTGTAAAGTCAACACTTGATTCTAACCATATGAAATACTCCAAATGGGAACGTCCTATCTGAGCCTTTCCTCAATTCCTGATGCACAAAATAGTAAGCAAAATAAAAATGATTGTTTTAAGCCACTAAATTTTGTAGGAGTTTATGTAGCCATAGTAGCCATTACCCTGGATGTAGGGCCTGGGAATCTACATTTTAATAAGATATGTCAGTTCTGTTTATATACCACAGTTTGTAATTTGCACTGCTCTACATTTATTTTTTTCTCTTCTCCTTAACACATAATAGAAGAGGCTAGAGAGCAAAGACATCATCCCAACCTTAGCCTCTGGAAAGGAAGCACACACCATCCAATAACAATTGGCTAAGGAATAATCTCGTGTCTAATGGAGACGGCAACTCTCCATAATGTTCTGGGAATAGATAGTTTTCTCTCACAGCTTGGATCCCCTGCTATACCTTGGAATATCTAGAGCAGAAAAAAATTTTACTTCTTTCCATTTCACCCCAGCTGCTTTCTTGGGCCAGTGAGAGAGCAGAAAACAGGCTTTGAGTCATTCATTATGCAGAAGCACTGCTGTGTGTATTTCTGGGGAGAAGGCATTCATGAATATGAGTTAACATTAAAATAGTCTTCTAGGTATATGAGATGTTGAGATACATGAGCATTTGCATGCAGAAAGTTCTATTTTTTTTTCTAATGCTTTATAGTCATATGTTGGTTATTCATAGTCATGTGAATTATGTTACAGTCATTCATTAGTTCTTTGTACCTGGTACCTTTCAATCCCAAACCTCACTGCTCTATTTGCTCTCTGCCAATCATTGTAGATGAGAGGGAAACTCAGGGGAGAGAACGTGTATGTCAGATAAAGAGAGACCAGATGCAGTTGGTGATGAGATATGAATTACACATGTGGGCTCATTCGTCCCCTTCCCTTCTGACTTTAGGGGAAAAATAAAGTTTAAAAATTTAAAGGTGTTGCTTCTTTTCAAAATCTAAGACGGGGAATTGAGCGTGTTAACACTACCTAATATCTTCAGTGTGACACCCTTATTAGTGAGTAATTTGCTGTATTTAACTTTCCATCTCTAGAGAGTTGAGTATTTATATAAATCTACCGAACTACTTAAGTGTGCGGAAAACAGTCTAGGTTCTTGTAAAAGCACTGAGACATTCAGTTTAACAACTCATACATAGTTGCATTTGGTTCCTTTTTTCTTTTCCTCCCAAGATATTTAGTCTTGTCCTAATCATACAGAAATAAAGAATACAGAATTGGACATGGAAAAAATACTGCATTGGTGGAACAAACTTGTTACTTATTGCAGTTTTTAGGAATAACCCTCTACTTTCTAGTTTATTGATTCTGAAAATACTTAAACAGAATTTTAAACAGAAAATGATGCTCTAAAACTGCTTCTCATATTTACATTCAAAACTTAACTGTAACTGATAGGAATCAAAGTGTGGGAAAGAATGTCAACTTTAGAATTTTTTTGGAAACTCATTGTTTTTCATTATTTTTAATGTATATTGTTAAATATAGTAAAATATCTATATTATGAAATATGTCCTACATAGTTAAGACATCAAATCAATAAATAGTTGGTTTTGCTAATTGTTTATTCAGCAATAAGAAGAGGAACATTTCAACTTTGGGGATCCCCCACCTTCATAACTTGGCATTTTCCTATTTATAAAGATATTTATCTAGGATTTTCTAGATCACAGAACTACTTAGTTTACTTAAGGAACTCTGAGCATTACAAATCTGCCCACAAGTGTGAAGGCATTAGGGAAAATGATTTGTGCTCTTGTCAGTGAGCTTTCTGATCTACACCTGTAACTACCCATTCAGATTTTGCACAAATATAGAAAAGGAAAATGAGAGAGTAATTATATTTTTGTATAGAGTAATTTAAAAATTAGAAGAGAATTCCACATCCACAGAAAAGGTGCAATGTGTAAGAAATGCCCCTGAGAAGATTACAAAGAAAAGGGAACTGGATCATGATAAATAGATACACCACCTGATTCTACACAGATAGAAGAGGGTAGCATGCTATAGGAGGAAGACCACTGGACTAGGAATCAGGACACCTGATTCCCACTAGTCTAACTGTGTGACCTTGGACATATCACTTCAGGCTCTTGCACCTTGTAGTCTTTATTATAAAACTACCAATTTGAATAACATAATCTATCTCTTCAGTAGCTTTTTGTATATTGATCCTAAAAAACACACACACACAAAAGTTCAGCAGTATAATTATTTAGTTTGCAGGACACTTTGTAAATAATTCTATAAAGCCAAGTAACAGGTCCAGTTTGGACATACAGATTGAGGCCAGCTTAAAATGAGACCCTTAGGGTGTGACTAAACAGTGGATTGTAATAGGCAGTCATTTTTTATTCATCTCTTGATTAATCTTGTACAGAGGTAGAAGCCAAGCTCACTGCCAAGATTAGGATAGGGACATATGACAAGCACATTGTTATAGAAAATGTTCTAGTCACATATCTCATTTATCTGCATGGTAAAGTACATATATAGGGTCCCCAAAGTTTAGAATTTTAGATAATAGATATACAGAATGTGATTTATACTTCTGATGAAAAAATCCTACCATAAGAATAACTAGTATAAGAAAATATGTTTATAGAAGGGAATATTTATATCAAAGAAACAAACTTTTTATATACTTTAAAACCATATATTTGTTTAGCCATAATGATAAATCATTCTTAACCATAATTTTATTCAGTTTGTTCAAATCCAGTGGAAGATCTTCTGGCATGAGTTCCATGATTGTTTAACTTGTTGGTATATTCTCAGCAACAATAAATTGCTAGCAAAATGCTTGACTTGAAAACAGTTTCACCAGCTGAGCAACATATCCTATCAGTTAGCTGTTCCTCTTCAGAATCTCAGTTTTAAATTTTAATGATAATACAGTTTATAATTCTAAGGCATTTGAGGGAGAAGAAAGCAAAAAAAAACAAACACACCACATATCGTTGGCCACAGGGCAAGTTCACAGATTGCATTTAACAAAGCTTTGGACAGTTGCTTCAGAAAGTCTGCCTTGACATCAACTTTATCCTTCCAGAGCTCTCAAAAGAATAGAAAATTAATTTGACCCCCTGAATCCTATTACTCTAATTTCTAGACCCATTACCAATTCTCCTCACTTAATCCTAGACTGCTAACTCCCACACTAGTATGTTAAAGCACAGAAAATTGGAAGAAAAAAAATTTCCATTTTTCTACTACCGAGATAGTAATTTTAACATTTTAAAGATTTAATTAATATAATATGCATAATATTCCTAATGAAGAGGAAAATCTTCAAAAGTCATTTTCTCTTGGTATTTTTAAATCCAGTTATCTTTTTCCTGCTGAATGCTTACAGTGACTATCTTTTCAACTAGAAAAATAAATTACTATAAATGTTTTTCCTGGGACTTTAAGAAGACAAGATTAAATCAACGCCTTCATATTGTACGCTGTCCTGTGTTTAGTTGCTCAGTCATGTCCGACTCTTTGTGACCCCATGGGGTAGACTGCCAGGCTCCTCTGTCCATGGGGATTCTCCGGGCAAGAATAGTGGAGTGGGTTACCATGCTCTCCTCCAGGGGATCTTCCCAACCTAGGGATCAAACCCAAGCCTCCCACATTGCAGGCGGATTCTTTGCTGTCTGAGCTGCCAGGGATAGGCAATCGTAAAAAAGCAAGTCTTTCCTTTTTGATCCGCAGCCCCATGGTCTGTGTCACCTTCACCGGGCCTTTGGAAAGAAGAGGTTAGAGGACAGAGAAGCATATCAGGAAAATATTAAAGGACTGAAATATTTTCACTGTGCTTTTTTCACTTGAAATAATGGCCATTTGGACATTTTTATCCAAGCTCTGAAATCTCTTTTGACATTACTAAAATAGATTACAAAATGAGAAGCAAGTTTTAGTAACTAAGCCTAAGCCTATTGAACAATGTTTCTGCACAGCCAGAAAGATACTTTTGAAAATATTCCACAGTGACCATGGATTCCAAAAGCAGTGTGTGATTCTCAGAAGTCAGGGTCAAGTCACAGGAAAACTGTTCTGTAGTGAAGTAGCAAAACTTCATCTCCTATATCCAAACTGCTGTTATCTGCTTAATAGAGCTATAAATTTTGATCAGCTAAGGTTGGCAAAAAGTAGGAAGAAAATTGGCTTGGTTGAACTTGTATTTGATCAACTGTAGAATGAAACAACAAGACTGTTCCCTCCAAAATGAACAGATTACTTAACATTGGTTGGTATTTAGTAAAGTTGTGTTCAGAAACAATCATAGACTAGTTTCTGGATGCTACATGATTAAATAGGTAAAGCCTGTTTACACACCTGACCCCACCCTTTGAGGGAGGGTAGAACCTGTTGGAGAGGAGAATAGTAACAGTGATGATGGTAATTGTGGTGATATTCACCTTTATTGTGCTTTTATTACGTGTTGGGTATTTTGCAAAGATTTTCATGTTAAGTATTTCATTTAATTGCACAGTACTATGCATGTTCTGCTTGAGGCACAAAAGTGATGATTGATTCAATATCGCACAGCAAAAATGTATGAAATATTGAAAAGATACAACAAGTCATTATTTTCAGAAATATAAACTAGAACAAAGGCACAGTGCCTCAGCATTTCATTTTTCTATATGATGTTAGCACATGTGCACCCATCAAGCACACAGTCTTTGTCCAACTGTGTTACTCTCGGTTGTGTGAGAAGTATGTACCATAATACAATTAGATATGCAAGATATTTACTAGGCAAACATCTGAGAGGGAAAAGGGAGAAATATACCAGGAGAGACAGAAGATGATGATTTAGGTCTGGCCCTTGTGAAGGACAGAGGGAAGGAAGGTGATATGGTAGAGTTTGGCAAGAACCATGGGGAGTCCTCCAGTCACTGCTCCTGTCAGAAGTTATCTGAATCTCCTGGAAAGAGCTGCCTTAGTATCCCTCTCATAATCATCCAGTGGCTCAGAACCCCTGGAAGAGGCATGACCTCGATGCAAACACAGTGAAGGCTTTCAGAGCCCAGCAGTTAGGGCTTTCCATCAAATACGCCCATAGTCAAGGGCTTCCCAGGTGGCACTAGTGGTAAAGAACCTGCCTGCCAATGCAGGAGATACAAGAGATGATGGTTTTATCCCTGAGTTGGGAAGATCCTCTCCAGGAGGGCCTGGCAACCCACTCTAGCATTCTTGCCTGAAGAATCCCGTGGACAGAGGAGCCTGGTGAGCTATAGTCCATTGGTTCTGCAAAGAGTCAGACATGATTGAAACAACTTATTTAGCGCAGGACCATAGTGAAGGGGCACATTGTCATGGCAGCTACAGAGACCAAATGCAGATAGCAGCTTCAGCTTGCTATTTACCACAGACTTAAACATAGCACAATTCATTTATTCTCATGTATTCAACAAATATTTATCGTATGTGTATGTTGAAGAGATCATGCCTATTTAATAGTAAAGTCAAAGTGTTAGTTGCTCAGTTGTGTCTGACTCTTTGTGACCCCGTGGGCTGTAGCCTACCAGACTCCTCTGTCCATGGAATTCTCCAGGCAAGAATACTGAAGTGGGTTGCCAAGGTAAAGTCAAATACAAATCAAATAATGGCATAAGTAAATGTAAAATTAGAGCTGTGAAGAAGGGTTATGAGGAAGTTTTGTCTTATTAGAGGTTTATAGGAACAACAGACCACACCCCCTTCCCTTTTAGTATAAAAGAAGCCTGAATTCTAACTCAGATAAGATGGTTCTAGGCAATGGCACCCCACTCCAGTACTCTTGCCTGGAAAATCCCATGGATGGAGGAGCCTGGTAGGCTGCAGTCCATGGGGTCGCTGAGGGTTGGACACGACTGAGCGACTTCACTTTCATGCATTGGAGAAGGAAATGA
>NW_011494766.1:296698-302893 GCF_000754665.1 Bison bison bison | reverse complement strand
AACCCACTCCAGTGTTCTTTCCTGGAGAATCCCAGGGACAGGGGAGCCTGGTGGGCTGCCATCTATGGGGTCGCACAGAGTCGGACACGACTGAAGTGACGCAGCAGCAGCAGCAGCAGGGACTAGATGCCCCTAGTCCACCATCTCCTCAGTCAGCTTGCTTTCCAAATAAAGTCCATATTCCTTGTCCCAACAACTCATCTCTCAATTTATTTTCCTTTTGTGTGGCAACAGTACAAATTTGGACATAGTAAGAAACTTTACCATTCTATTTATATTATATAATTTGTAATAACCTCTCAAATTTTCTCTATATAGTCAGAAATGTGAATAAAGATCAGCCAAATGAGAAACATTATACTAAAAAAGTTAGTAGCAAAATTCTCCTTCTGGAGTTTTTCTTTTCCCAAATTTAGAGGTTTGTTTTTTTTAAAATTTCCTATACCAAGTTCATGTGTGGAGTCTCATTCTGGTGGCCAAATAAGATGTGAATGATGACTGCTTACCCTTTGATACATTGTTTATACTTAGGGATTTCATGATGAAAGCTGCTGTCACCATCTCAGTGTATTAAGGGACAGTTATGTGCAGATGGTATACATAGTCATGGAGCCTGGAGTAAGTTGATTCATGATTTAATGATTTTTATCAGAATGAAATAAGCATTTGATTTTTGAATTTGATCAGCCTCTATCTGCAGCTGTGCCCCAACTAGCAATTACTTCCTCCCCGGGCTCTTTGCCCAGGCAAATAGGGTTCATCCTTGTTTCATGTCTCACTGACTTCCCTGGTAATAGACATGGTAACTACTTGAGCTATCGCTGCCTCGGAACTGCAAAGCTCCAAAAACTCAACAAGACATGTTTTCTCCTATCATTTTATTTATTTATTTACCCGGCATAATAAAATGCTTCCTCTAATCATACGCTTTTGAGAGCCAGTTCATTTTCTACCCATCAAAACTTAAAAGCAAACTTCTAAGGATTGTCTTTTTTATGAGGTACCACCAACTATCACAATTTTATTTAAAAAAGAAAGATTCAATTTCACTTTGGTAGGAGTAACATTCCTATGTGCTTATTTGCCTCCGTTTTACTGAGATCATTTTGGTACGCATGGTTGGCATCAAACATCTTCTCTAGCTGCCAAGCATGTTTGGCTTAAGGCAGACCCCAAAGTAATTTTCCTGCTCTTATTACTTCCATGATTCCTTCTTATTTGCTGCTCAGTGATTGAGAGCACCATTTCTGTTTGACAGTGTACTGTTTTGCCTTTCTGTGATTATTTTAATGTAATTGTGAATGAAATAGGGCCTATGATTCAGCATTTTTCATATGCATGTGGTGGTTTCTGATTTCAAATGGGACACATTAAGTAGATTTAACTTTGCTGGTAGAAAAATTAATAAAGTACATGCAGTATTTATCTGCTCTTTGAATGCTTGCTAAAGCCTGTCTGTATTCTGAATGGCTTAATTTCCCAACCTTCTTCATTAAAAAGATAGTATAATTAAAATGATAACTACCCAATCACAACAGATAAATCTGTTGCCAGGTGAAATCTTACATGTACTTAGTTGATAAAATGATTGTATTTACTAAACCTTATTAGTTATCTGGTAAAATGACTCTTAACTGCTCTCCTTGTTTCTATGTAGTTAGCAGATTAAGGCCTGGATTCTTTAATCTCAGAAAATTAAATCTGCCCCGATTGTCATATTGATGGAGCATCTGTTGTTCCAGGTGCTTGCCCAGGTTTTCAGGGCTGTGAAGTGAGCTATCACAATTCACCTGCATAAGTGAGAGTCTTCCCAGAGATGCTGTGCTTGAGACTCCAATTTGATGTATTTGTTAGACTTGCAGAGGGATAGTGAGCCATGTAGATATGTCACATATACAGACTACAGGTGTTTTAAATGCATGCAAGATGGGATATGTTTGCCATGTATTTGCCAACCCAAGCAAAATAGTCATTTTACTATCCTAGCAGGCTGATAGAAAAACACAACAGGAGAACCAAAAAAGAGTTTCATAGGTCTAAAAAAGATCTCTGATCAGTAAGTAATTGATGATCACTGATAATGTTTTAGCGTAGCAGAAGGAGACTAACTGGGGAATATTTTATCATATAATAAATTTAAAAAAAGTAAAAGGTCTGATAGGTTGGATTTTTGTAGGGTATTATTCAGGACATAAAGTTCAAAATTTCAAAATTAAGTATTCCTGTATTTTAGTGTAAAATTTATTGAACTACATGTATGTGTCTATACGGTTTTATACACACACACACACACACACACACACACATACGTGTACAGCTCAATGACTGTTCACAAAGGGAACATATCCACAGAAACTTAGGAAATCTCTCAGCTCACCTTCTAGTCACTGTCCCCAGCTGTAAGATTAACCCTGTCTGAACTTCTAATTAATCTACTTTTGGGGGGGGGGCAGGAGTAGGAAAACATTTTTGAACATTTTATTGAATGGTTAAATAGTTGTATGAAGTATGAAAATGAGGACATAGTTCACATTTTCAGAAACTGAACATTCCTACAAATCCAAGTCAAGAAATGTTACCTCTCGAGACCCTTTCACACCCTTAGCAAGCTCTGCTCCCCACCGAGGGTTACCCCTTTCCTAACGTCTACCGGTCGCACTTAGTTTTTCCTACTTTTGGACTTTACATGAATTGAATCACATGGGTCTGACATCCTTCACTAAATACTGCACTTGTGACATTCATCCACATTGTCGCACACAAGTGTTAGGATAAGCCGTATATTTTCATCCCGTAGTGTGTCTGTACCAGTTTGTAGACCCATTCCCTTTTGGGGCCTTTGGGTGATTACAGATAGTGAAAACTCCTCTTTTAGCCTTTCTCTGAAGTCAGTATGAATTTTATTCCTATGTATTTTCTGACAACAGAGGAGGAAAAAAAGTCTTTTTTTTTTTTTTTGGCCCATAAAAGTCTCTCATCATTCTGGGTGCTGCCCTTTGTCCTCTATAATGTATACTGAGCTTTTGCTCCCTGGTTAGAAGAAGGTCCAGTCCTCTGATACTGGGTTCTGAGAAGAATTAAATATTTCTCTAGTCATTTAATTGGAAAATTATCACATAACTGTAACACTTTATAACAATTAACTATCACTCATGTGTTGAGTCAGTTCAGTTTAGTAGAATATAATCAGGGAACACCTTTAACTTCTCCATTATTGCCTTCAGTAGTTAGATCTTTCTTTCCCACTCTTAGATCCCTGCTTTTTTTTTTTTTTTTTTACACAGAGATGTTAAAAAAAAACCTGGGCCAGTTTAAATCAAAACTTCAATCTCTTGATCAGTTAAAGCCTCTCTCCTCCGCCAGCATAGCTTAACTCCTTTGCTCAGAGATAGAATTGGAAGGAGAAGGACACTGTCTGTTCTTTGATGTTTCTTGCCCCTCAGCTCACTCTCTCTCTGGCCCTGAATCTTCAGTGGTTGGTTTATTGGAGTATTTGGGAAAGAGAAAAGAAGAGACAAAGAGTGAACAAATGTTGGAAGGAAAAAAAAATAAGAGTTTTTAGTCAAATGTGTTTATACTTCTCTCTTGCTTGTTGAATTCTGTCTTGGTAAATCCTGGATTTTCTTGTGGGTATATAACTGTGTTCTTTAGATATTCCAATGACTTCTGATCCAGGTGCTGTATTCTGCAGCTGACCTTTTGAAACATCCCCTCCTATGATACACTCACAGTTTTAATTCTATGAGGTCCCCTCATTTTGGCGGGCAGCAAGGTGGGCTTCACTTGGTTCTCAAGAAGTCATACATTTTTGCCCCTCTAAACCATGGAAATAAGCCTGCTGGCCCCTTTCTTCTGCCTGATACAATGGGCTGCAGTGGTATGCTCACTCACCAGAGCCAGACATCCTGGAGTGTCAAGTCGAGTGGGCCTTAGGAAGCATTATTATGAAAAAAGTTAGTGGAGGTGATGGAATTCCAGGTGAGCTATTTAAAATCTTAAAGGATGATGCTGTCAAAGTGCTGCAGTCAACATGTCAGCATATTTGGAAAACTCAGTAGTGACCACAGGACTGGAGAAGGTCAGTTTTCATTCCAGTCCCAAGAGAGGCAATGCCAAAGAATGTCCAAACTACCATATGCTGCTGCTGCTGCTAAGTCACTTCAGTCGTGTCCGACTCTGTACGACCCCATAGACGGCAGCCCACCAGGCTCCACTGTCCCTCAGATTGTCCAGGCAAAAACACTGGAGTGGGTTGCCATTTCCTTCTCCAATGCATGAAAGTGAAAAGTGAAAGTGAAGTCGCACAGTCGTGTCTGACTCTTCGTGACACCATGGACTGCAGCCCATCAGGCTCCCCTGTCCATGGGATTTTCCAGGCAAGAGTACTAGACAGTTGCTCTCATTTCACATGCTAGCGAAATTACAATGGGCTGTGCCAGCCAGTGAACAAGCTGCCCTTCTCACAAGTACTCCAAATACTACAGAAAAGATAGCAAGTGCTTCCATCCCCAAAGCCGAATTCGCCTGTTACTCCAGGGGTTTCTTGACTTCCTACTTTTGCATTCCAGTCCCCTATAATGAAAAGGACATCTTTTTGGGGTGTTAGTTCTAAAAGGTCTTGCAGGTCTTCATAGAAGACCTTCAAGAAGACCTCACCTTTCAACTTCAGCTTCTTCAGCGTTACTGGTTGGGGCATAGACTTGGATTACTGTGATATTGAATGGTTTGCCTTGGAAATGAACAGAGATCATTCTGTCGTTTTTGAGATTGCATCCAAGTACTGCATTTCGGACTCTTGTTGACCATGATGGCCACTCCATTTCTTCTGAGGGATTCCTGCCCGCAGTAGTAGATATAATGGTCATCTGAGTTAAATTCACCCATTCCAGTCCATTTGAGTTCGCTGATTCCTAGAATGTCGACATTCACTCTTGCCATCTCTTGTTCGACCACTTCCAATTTGCCTCGATTTATGGACCTGACATTCCAGGTTCCTATGCAATATTGCTCTTTACAGCATCGGACCTTGCTTCTATCACCAGTCACATCCACAGCTGGGTATTCTTTTTGCTTTGGCTTCATCCCTTCATTCTTTCTGGAGTTATGTCTCCTCTGATCTCCAGTAGCATATTGGGCACGTACTGACCTGGGGAGTTCCTCTTTCAGTATCCTATCATTTTGCCTTTTGATACTGTTCATGGGGTTCTCAAGGCAAGAATACCGAAGTGGTTTGCCATTCCCTTCTCCAGTGGACCACATTCTGTCAGATCTCTCCACCATGAACCGCCCATCTTGGGTTGCCCCATGGGCAGGGCTTAGTTTCATTGAGTTAGACAAGGCTGTGGTCCTATGTGATTAGATTGACTAGTTTTCTGTGAGTATGGTTTCAGTGTGTCTGCACTCTGATGCTCTCTTGCAACACCTACTGTCTTACTTGGGTTTCTCTTACCTTGGGTGTGGGGTATCTCTTCACGGCTGCTCCAGCCAAGTGCATCCGCTGCTCCTTACCTTGGATGAGGGGTATCTCCTCACTGCCAAATGAAGCAGGGCAAAGAATAATAGTTTTGCCAAGAAAATGCACTGGTCATAACAAACACCCTCTTCCAACAACACAAGAGAAGACTCTATACATGGACATCACCAGATGATCAACACCAAAATCAGATTGATTATATTCTTGCAGCCAAAGATGGAGAAGCTCTATATAGTCAGCAAAAACAAGACCAGAAGCTGACCGTGGCTCAGGCCATGAACTCCTTGTTGCCAAATTCAGACTTAAATTGAAGAAAGTAGGGAAAACCACTAGACCATTCAGGTATGACCTAATTCCAATCCCTTATGATTATACAGTGGAAGTGAGAAATAGATTTAAGGGCCTAGATCTGATAGATAGAGTGCCTGATGAACTATGGAATGAGGTTCGTGACATTGTACAGGAGACAGGGATCAAGACCATCCCCGTGGAAAAGAAATGCAAAAAAGCAAAATGGCTGTCTGGGGAGGCCTTACAAATAGCTGTGAAAAGAAGAGAAGCGAAAAGCAAAGGAGAAAAGGAAAGATATAAGCATCTGAATGCAGAGTTCCAAAGAATAGCAAGAAGAGATAAGAAAGCCTTCTTCAGCGATCAATGCCAAGAAATAGAGGAAAACAACAGAATGGGAAAGACTAGAGATCTCTTCAAGAAAATTAGAGATA
>NW_011494766.1:281594-296598 GCF_000754665.1 Bison bison bison | reverse complement strand
CCCAGATAATCACGATGGTGTGATCACTCACCTAGAGCCAGACATCCTGGAATGTGAAGTCAAGTGGGCCTTAGAAAGCATCACTATGAACAAAGCTAGTGGAGGTGATGGAATTCCAGTTGAGCTATTTCAAATCCTGAAAGATGATGCTATGAAAGTACTGCACTCAATATGCCAGCCAATTTGGAAAACTCAGCAGTGGCCACAGGACTGGAAAAGGTCAGTTTTCATTCTGATCCCAAAGAAAGGCAATGCCAAAAAATGCTCAAACTACCGCACAATTGCACTCATCTCACACGCTAGTAAAGTAATGCTCAAAATTCTCCAAGCCAGGCTTCAGCAGTATGTGAACCGTGAACTTCCTTATGTTCAAACTGGTTTTAGAAAAGGCAGAGGAAGCAGAGATCAAATTGCCAACATCTGCTGGATCATGGAAAAAGGAAGAGAGTTCCAGAAAAACATCTATTTCTGCTTTATTGACTATGCCAAAGCCTTTGACTGTGTGGATCACAATCAACTGTGGAAAATTCTGAAAGAGATGGGAATACCAGACCACCTGATCTGCCCTTTGAGAAATTTGTATGCAGGTCAGGAAGCAACAGTTAGAACTGGACATGGAACAACAGACTGGTTCCAAATAGGAAAAGGAGTACGTCAAGGCTGTATATTGTCACCCTGCTTATTTAACTTATATGCAGAGTACATCATGAGAAACGCTGGACTGGAAGAAGCACAAGCTGGAATCAAGATTGCCAGGAGAAATATCAATAACCTCAGATATGCAGATAACGCCACCCTTATGGCAGAAAGTGAAGAGGAACTAAAAAGCCTCTTGATGAAAGTGAAAGTGGAGAGTGAAACAGTTGGCTTAAAGCTCAACATTCAGAAAACAAAGATCATGGCATCTGGTCCCATCACTTCATGGGAAATAGATAGGGAAACAGTGGAAACAGTGTCAGACTTTCTTTTTCTGGGCTCCAAAATCACTGCAGATGGTGACTTAAAAGATGGTGAAATTAAAAGACGCTTACTCCTTGGAAGGAAAGTTATGACCAACCTAGATAGCATATTGAAAAGCAGAGACATTACTCTGCCAACAAAGGTCCGTCTAGTCAAGGCTGTGGTTTTTCCAGTGGTCATGTATGGATGTGGGAGTTGGACTGTGAAGAAGGCTGAGCGCCAAAGAATTGATGCTTTTGAACTGTGGTGTTGGAGAAGAGTCTTGAGTGTCCCTTGGACTGCAAGGAGATCCAACCAGTCCATTCTGAAGGAGATCAGCCCTGGGATTTTTTTGGAAGGAATGATGGTAAGCTGGAACTCCAGTACTTTGACCACTTCATGTGAAGAGTTGACTCATTGGAAAAGCCTCTGATGCTGGGAGGGATTGGGGGCGATGAGATGGCTGGATGGCATCACTGACTCGATGGACGTTAGTCTGAGTGAACTCCGGGAGTTGGTGATGGACAGGGAGGCCTGGCGTGCTGTCATTCATGGGGTCGCTACGAGTCGGACACAACTGTGCAACTGAACTGAACTGAACTTCCATCCCCTCTTTCTGCTCACATAAATTTATTTCAAAGAACCTCTGCCTTCAGTCTCTTGCCTTCTTTTTTCCAACTTGTGGTGGCAGTCATCAGACTTGTTTTGTTCTCTTTTGTTATTATCTCACAGGGCACTACCAAGAATGTGTGCTTGTTTCTGATTGAGCTTGGGTTTCAGGCCTTGGCCAAAATTTTAGTAATAAAAGACCTAGGTAATATCTTATTAGTTGACAACAGAGTCAGGTTAAAATTGGTCTTATTTATGGAGTGTCTACACTGCCTGGAGCCACCTCAAATACTTTGGGAAATAAGATGGGTCTAGCTGCCTGGTTAGAGAGGTTAACTTTATTTCTACCCCACACTTTCTAGGCCATATGGGGGATTGAAAACATTTGGACTATCAAGGAGCTCCTCATCAAGTTTGAAAGGCAAGATTTCCATTCTTCAAACATTAAGCTCATCATGATTGTGCTCTGTAAATGGCAGCATGGAATGGTAACAGATAAACCATTATCCAGACGTTAACCTGAATCCAAGGGAGCATTAGCCATCTTGCCATCTCATTACTGAGAAGCTATTGCTTTGTCCCATGGGTATTGTCTCAAACGGCCAGAACAGCTGGCTGGGAGCAATCCCCCATCAGGGCACCACTGTTTCCTATATTGAAACACCAGAAAGCAAACAGTCAACTCAACAGGAGAACCACAGTATTGAGTTCATGGAGGAAAACCTTCCTGGGTTTCTGATTTAATCTGTACCATGTAGAACTGCTGCTTTTGATCTTTTATTTGATCTACCTCAAACTTTTTCACCAAACTATAAGAACAGAAAAGTTCAATTGATTGATTACCCCCTCACAGTTCTGGGGACCTAGCTTACAGTAGCCTGTAACAAGTTTGATACATCTTTTTTTTATATCTAAAAAAATAATCTGAGCTTTATATTCAACCTACAGTGTGTGTCTGTTTTAGTTTGGAAGCTATGGCAAATTTCCATGATATAAGATGGTATCTCTGTTTACTCACAGGCACATTCCCACATACAGGAACACCTTGATTTATTGAGCTTTACTTTACACTGCTTCTCAAATATTGTGTGGCCTTTTTTTTTTTTTTTTTTTTTTTTAACAAGTTGAAGGTTTGTGACAACCCTACACTGTCAAGTGACAGTTAGCATTTTTTAGCAATAAAGTACTTTTAAATTAAGGTTTGTACATTGTTTTTTTAGATAAAATGCAGTGCACACTTACTATAGTATAGAAGGCTCTATGGTAAAGAACATGTCTGCCAGTGCAGGACATGTGGGTTTCATCCCTGGGTTGTGAAGATCCCCTGGAGAAGAAAACAGCAACCCACTCCGGTATTCTTTCTTGGGAAATCCCGTGGACAGAGGAGCCTGGTTGACTACATTCCATGGAGTCACAAAAGATTTGTACATGACTTAGCAACTACACAACAACAGATAAATATTTTTATATGCATTTAGAAACAAAAATTTTCATGACTCACCTTATTGAGATACTCACTTTATTGTGGTGGTTGGAAACAAACCTTCAGTATCCCTGAGGTATGCCTGTACCCTAAGGAGTATGCTTAGTCCAGTTCAAGAGATAAATAGTATTCTCTGGGTTTGGGATAAGTGTCTTGGCTTCTCGTAAATCTAAATAATTCACATCATGATAGTTATGAAACTTCATTGCTTTTAAAAATGATCCAAGGAGGCTCAATCCCAATAATCTGGAAGCACATTTTAACCATAAGGAGTGTAAATATGACTGTCTCATGAAGAACAGTATAGTATTACCTAATATTTTAAAATATTTTACCTTTAATTTTTTACTTTTAAATATGTTTACCTTTATTGAGGTATAAGTGACTAATAGAATTGTAAGATATTTGAAGTGTATATTGTGATCATTTGATGTAGGTATACATTGTGAAAGGAGTCCCCCAATCTAGTTGAATAGTATGTATGTGTCCTCACGTATTTATCTCTCTCTCTCTTTTTTTTTTTTTTGGTGAGAACATACAGGTCGTCATCTTTTAACAAATGTCAGTTGTGTAATAATGTTATCAGCTATAGTCATCGTATTATACATTAGGTCCTCAGATTGTATTCATATTTTAGGTGAAAATTGGTAACCTTTTACCAACCTCTGTATTCCCACCTACTAGCCCCTAGCAACTACTTTTCCACTCTCTAAGTTTAGCTTTTTTTTTTTTTTTAGATTCCAGTTATAAATCATGGCCATGCTGTATTTGTCCTCTGTCCAGTTTATTGCACTTACCCTCAAGGTCCTCCATGTTGTCATGAATGGCAGGATTTCCTACTTCTCATGGCTAAATATTGTGCCATGAGAAGAATATTATTACACATAATATTGTGTGTACATAGACATAGATGTCACATACATATCTGTAAATATCACATATATTTGTGCACATATATGCCTAATTCCTTATCTACTCATCCATTGACCGACTTAGGTTGTTTCCATGTTCTCTCTCTTATGAGTGATAATGCAATGAACATGGGAGTGCAGCTTTCTCCTTAAGATCTTGTTTTCATTTCTGTTGGATGTATTATACCCACAAGTGAAATTGCTGGATCCTGTGGTAGTTCTAGTTTGAATTTTTGAGGAATCTCCATACTGTTTTCCATACTGGGTACAGGAATTTGCATTCCCATGTGTACACAAGGTTTCCCTGTTCTCCATATGCTTGCCAATAATTATTATTTCTTGTCTTTTTGATGATACTCTTTGTGACAGGTGTGAGGTGATATCTCACTGTGATTTTCATTTACATTTCCCTGATGACTAGTGATGTTGAGCAACTTTCATGTACCTGTTAGCATCTGTATCTCTCCTTTGGAAGAATGTCTATTCAGATCTTCTTCTCATTTTTTAACTGGATTTTTTTTTTTGAATTTGTTGTTTTTCTATAATTTTTTGTTTTTGCTTTTTGCTATTGAGTTATGTATGTATTCTGGATATTAGCTTCTTATCATGGCTATAGTTTGCCAAAAAAAAATAGATCTATAATTTGCAAATGTTTTCACCCATTCTGTAGATTACCTCTTCATTGCATTGATAGCTTTCTTTGCTTTGACTTATTTATTTTTCTTTTTGTTGCCTTCATGTTTGGTGTCAGATCCAGAAGGTCATTGTCAAGAGCTATGTCAAGAAGCTTACCATCTGTGTTTCCTTATAGAGTTTTGTAATTTCAGGTCTGAAATGTATGTCTCTAATCCCTTTTGAGTTTATTTTGCTATATGGTGTGAGATACATAGTTTCATCTTCTGTGTGTGCTGTCCAGTGTTGCCAGCACTATTTATTGATGAGACTGTCATTTTCCTGTAATATATTCTTGGCTGCTTTGTTGTAAATTAATTATCTGTATATGCATGGGTTTATTTCTGGGCTCTCTATTCTGCTCCAATGATTTGTGTGTCTGTTTTTGTACAAATATCATATTGTTTTAACTACTATAGTTTTGTGATATAATTTTAAATCAGGATGCTTGATTCCTATAGCTTTGTTCTTGCTCAAAATTTCTTTGGCTATTTGAGGTCTTTGTGGTTTCAAACAAATTTTAGAATTCTTTCTCTATTTTTTCAAAATATCCCAATGAAATTTTGATAGGCATTGCATTGAGTCTGCAGATTGCTTTGATTTCTATGGACATTTTAACAGTTTTGGTTGTTCAAATCCATGAATGTGAAAACTCTTTCCATTTATTTATGTCTTCAGTTTCTTTCATTAGTGTCTTACTGTTTTCATTATGGAAAACTTTTACATCCTTGGTTAAACTTACTCCTAAGTATTTTATTCTTTTGGATACATATTTTAGCAGCTGATTTTCTTTATTTCTCTTTCGGATAATCATTATTAATTATAGAAAAGCAGCTAATTTTTATATATTGGTTTTGTAGCCTACAATTTAAGTGAATTTGCTTATTTGTAAGGCTCTAGCAGTTTTTGGATAGTCTTTGGGGTTCCTCCATACAGTTTTGTGTCATTTGCAAATGGCAGCAGTTGTACTTATTTTCTAATTAGGATGCCCATTATGGCTTTTTCTTGCTTAACAGCTCTGAGTAGGACTACCAGTAGGAGGTGAATAAGCGTGTTGGTAGTGGGCAATGTAGTCTTGTTCCTGATCTTACGGAAAAAGCCTTCAGATTTTAATCCTGATTATGATGCTATTAGCTTTGGGTTTGTCATAAGTAACCTTTATTATGTTGAGGTATGTTCCATCTGTACCCACTTTGTCAATAGTTTAGTTATGAATGTTGAATTTTGTCACATTTTTCTACATCTATTGAGATTATCATGTACTTTTTGTCCTTCATTTTGTTAATGTCGTGTATCATATTGAGCAATTTGTGTTTATTGGCCCATCCTTGTATCCTTGGAATGAATTGCATTTGATCATGCTGTGTAATCCTTTTAACGTACAGTTGAATTTTCTTTGCTAATATTTTATTGAGGATTTAGTATCTATGTTTTTCTTTTCTCATGGTGTCCTTGTCTGGTTTTGGTATCAGGGTAATTAATACTGGCCTTATAAAAGGAATTTGGAAGTGTTTCCTGTACTTCTATGTTTTAGAAGCACTTGAGAAGAATTGGTATTAATGCTTCCTTAACTGTGTGGTAGAATTAATCAGTAAAACTGTCTGGTCTGGGACATTTATTTGTTAGGAGATATTTGATTACTGATACCATCTCCTTACTGGTAATTGGCTTGTTCAAATTTTCTGTTTACTCATGATTCAGCCTTCTGAGGTGGTATGCTTCTAGGAATTTATCCATTTTTTTCAGGTTGTCTGATTTGTTGTTTTTAATAGTAGCCTCCGACTTCACTTTCACTTTTCACTTTCATGCATTGGAGAAGGCAGTGGCACCCCACTCCAGTGTTCTTGCCTGGAGAATCCCAGGGACGGGGGGAGCCTGGTGGGCTGCAGTGTATGGGGTCGCACAGAGTCGGACACGACTTAGCAGCAGTAGCAGCAGTATGATCCTTTAATTTCTTTTTTAGCTATAATTTAGCCTCTTATTTCTTAGTTTGAGTCCTCTCTTTTTCTTGGTAAGTCAAGCAAAAGATTTGTTTATTGTTTTTCAAAAAAATCAACTCTTGGTTTTACTAATTTTTTTTTTCTATTTTTCTTCTTGGTTTCTATTTTATTTATTTCTACTCTAAAATTTATATTACCTTCATTCTATTATCTCTCAGTAGGAAAACAAAGGAAAGGGCAGAAATCTCACTTGAAGAAAGAGTGGTTGAATACTTCTGTAACCTGAATAAGGACACATAGATCCAGGAAGTTTACAGAATTCCAAATAAGATGAACCTTAAGAGACACCCCCACCAAGACACATTTTAATCAAAATGTCAACCATTAAAGACAAAGAGAAATTATTAAAAGGAGCAAGGGAAAAGCAATTTGTTACATGCATGGAACTCCCATCAGATTAATAATAGATTTTTCAGTTAAGGCCTGAATGTAGGCTGGTGGGAGGTTGGATCTTCATGCCGCAGCTGGGAAAGTGTGTAGTGCCAGTTACAGCACTTCCAAGGAGATAGACTTTTGTTCTCGCCCCTCTGCATTGGACCTGGGTTATGTAACTGCCAGGGTGCTCCTGCACCTATTAATAACTTTTCTGTTTGCTAGTCCTGTGAGACTACTGAGTTCAAGCCCCATTGGCTATCAAGTTAGGTGATCTAGGGACCCATCCCTTGGTCAGCAGCTGGAAAGCTGAGGTGCTAGGCATGTGTAAGAGCTCTTTCCAGGGAGACACTGGCAGCAGGCTCAGGTAAGAACATGGAGGTGGTGTCTGCTGGCTCTCCGTGTCTCTGGGAAGGATTATGGTCAGCCCCTGGACACCTGCTAAATTAGAAGCCAGACCCTCAGGCAGTAACTTTTAAAGTGTGCAAATAGGCATCTTTCAGGAAAAGATTGCAAGATAAGCATTTTTGTCCTGTTCTCTTTCAGAGCTAGGTATTTGGGGAGCCCATCCCTCAGATGGCTGTCTTAAAATTAGGGATGCTGGATCTGGTGTCCATACCCTTCATTTCTCGGAAGAAGCTTGTAATTCAGAGTTCCATCCTGTTTATATGGCACTGTGTCAAGGGTGGGGTTTATGGAAAGAATGTAACTGTGCCTTTCCTACCTGCTTCACTTCAGTTCAGTTGCTCAGTCGTGTCCGACTCTTTGCAACCCCATGAACTGCAGCATGCCAGGCCTCCCTGTCCATCACCAACTCCCGGAGTTCACCCAAACACATGTTCATTGTGTCCGTGATGCCATCCAACCATCTCATCCTCTGTTGTCCCCTTCTCTTCCCGCCCTCAATCTTTCCCAGCATCAGGGTCTTTTCAAATGAGTCAGCTCTCCGCATCAGGTGACCAAAGTATTCGAGTTTCAGCTTCAACATCAGTCCCTCCAATGAACACCCAGGACTGATCTCCTTTAGGATGGACTGGTTGGATCTCCTTGAAGTCCAAGGGACTCTCAAGAGTCTTCTTCAACAGCACAGTTCAAAAGCATCCATTCTTTGGTGCTCAGCTTTCTTTATAGTCCAACTCTCACATCCATACATGACTACTGGAAAAACCATAGCCTTGACGAAATGGACCTTTGTTGGCAAACCTGCTTCAGTGTGGGTGATAAAGGTATTTTCTCCTTTGCCTGATGGGTAGGAGTTGATTAGCTAGTTTTCTGGATTTCTTTGAGAGGGAGTTGCTCCGTGTATAACTATAGTTTCATTGTGTCCATGGGAGGAGGTGGATTTAGAAAACTTTTATGTTGCCATCTTGGACTGGAATTCACCTGACATTTTTAATGGACTTAAATTTCCACCATAGCCTCATCCTACTCCTCAGAAGTATATCTCATATTTATCAGTATAGCCCTGATAAATAGAATAGGAATTATCATCCCCATTTGAGAGATAAGAAAAATGATGAGTAACTAATGATGAAGTAACTAGCCTGTGCTTACAGTTGAGTAGCCTGTAAGTTCTATGAAGGCCAGGACTTCATGTATTTTGTTTATCACTTTATCTTCAGTCTCTAGCACAATGTTTGGAAAACAGTGGGAGCCCAATAAAATTTTCTTAAATTGATTAATATTTAGACTTTGGATTCTAACTTTCTTTCCCTATAGAGCATACTAATTCTTAACAGAGTAAGATGGCAGATAGAAGCCAATTGTGAAACAAACAAAAATCAATTTCAGTTTTCTGAAGACTTGCCCTGAAATCTTTTTTTTAATAAAAGTAAACAAAACTGTAATACTCCCTTTCTCTTCTCTAACAGCTTTTTAAGCTGAGTTTGTTTCCAGTCTTTCTTTTAGTGGCTTCCCACATCAGTGACACAGTTCAGTTCAGTTCAGTTCAGTCGCTCAGTCGTGTCTGACTCTTTGCAGTAGTTAGGACTAAAAGTATATTTGCCAGCGTGGGCATGAGAAAGGATGATTTTGTAAGACTGAGTATTTCTTAACACTTGGAGTTCAAGGAAGGCATTCAATACAATGAACTCAGGCCTGCATCAGGGTCAGCTTTGGGAGTAAATATTCCAAAGTCTAAACTGCTGATTAACACTGAACTGATAATGTATAGCACAGAGAAGTATATTCAGCATTTTGTAATAACCTATACTGGAAAAAGAATCTGAAAAATAATATATAACTGAATTACTTTGCTATATACATCAAACTATGATATATTGCAAATCATCTATACCCCAACTGAAAAATTTTTTAAAAACTGAATTGAGCAACAAACTCAAAGTATATGACAGAAAATCAGCATAGATTGTGCTTCTGTGTCCCAGATTTGTCACTGTCATCAGGACCATAACTGTAGCATAATGGCAAATGTTGAGGTGGAGTTTTAAAGAAGAGAACAAAAGAGCATATGGAAAAAAATGATTAAAAAAAAAAAAAGATCAGAGAGCAGAAGGAAATGAGTTTCTTATTACCATGGAGTAAAGGAAATGAAATTTTAAAGTTTCGTTCCCAAGTACTGAACAGATGGTTGTAGATTGTCTCTTCCACTGAGTAAAAGAAAGAGACATTGCCTCAGCTTCTTGGTTGAACATCAACATTACAAACTGAACAGTGGAGACATTATGGTCCCCATTGGTACCACCAAGCATCTAGTCATTCATAGTTTCGTGAAGTACATCGTAACACAGAGTCCTGGGTCCAGAACAGAGACCTGGGTTTTTCAGACTTTGACTCTGCCACTCACTAGCTACTGTGACTTCTGGCATATCACTCAAAAGTTAAACTTCTCCTTTTCTCCACTCGTGTCTGTGGGAAAAATAAACCAGACTTCACATGCTGTTGTGAAAAATTCAATTAGAAGATACAAAGGAAAGCTCTTTGTAAAATTTGTGAAACACCTCAAGTCTGAGATGATATACTTTTGATGGTCTCCATTTCTAACATTAACCACTTTAGACAGGAACACTCAAAGGCAAGGATCGGCATGAGAATGGTATAAAATAAAGCCAGTTCTGCCCAGGTATGACATTGACTCACATTGAGAACATTTTTGTAGATGGATAACTAAAGTAAAATTGCACTCGTCTGATGTGCCAAGCAGTCGCTAAGTGACTTATTTCATTTCATCCTCTCAACTTCACAATACTCATCTGACACATAAAGAAATAGAGACACAGGTTAAATTACTCAAAACAGCCGCACATTTCTTAGGAGACAGCTGGAATTTAAACTCAGGCATCTAACTCCAGAGATTTCTCCTTGAGTTGCTATTGGGTTTGCACCAATGGCATTAGGTGGTATAGATCAGTTAAGTAATACTAACATTTTTAAACCTTTTTATTGTGAAATACAGACCAAAAATACATTAAAATACAGACCTTAATGAGTTATAATAAAGGGAAAACTCATGTACCTACTACCCATATCAAGGAATGAAACATTCTCACCAGCCCCAAAGCTATTTGTTTCCCTGTTTTTGCACCCCCACAAAGATAATCACTGCCCTGACTTTTGGAGTAATTTTCTTAAAGATTTTACCATGCAAGTTTCAGTTCAGTTCAGTCGCTCAGTCGTGTCCGACTCTTTGCAACCCCATGAACCACAGCACGCCAGGCCTCCCTGTCCCTCACCAACTCCCAGAGTCCACCCAAACCCACATCCATTGAGTCGGTGATACCATCCAACCATCTCATCCTCTGTCATCCCCTTCTCCTCCTGCCCTCAATCTTTCCCAGCATCAGGATCTTTTCAAATGAGTCAACTTTTCGCATCAGGTGGCCAAAGTATTGGAGTTTCAGCCTCAAAATCAGTCCTACCAATGAACACACAGGACTACTCTCCTTTAGGATGGACTGGTTGGATCTCCTTGCAGTCCAAGGGACTCTCAAGAGTCTTCTTCAACAGCACAGTTCAAAAGCATCAATTCTTCTGTGCTCAGCTTTCTTTACAGTCCAACTCTCACATCCATACATGACCACTGGAAAAACTATGTACTTAACTAGATGGACCTTTGTTGACAAAGTAATGTCTCTGCTTTTGAATATGCTATCTAGGTTGGTCATACTTTCCTTCCAAGGAGTAAGCGTCTTTTAATTTCATGGCTGCAATCACCATCTGTCGTGATTTTGGAGCCCAGAAAAATAAAGTCAGCCACTGTTTCCCCATCTATTTGCCATGAAGTGATGGGACCAGATGCCATGATCTTAGTTTTCTGACTGTTGAGCTTTAAGCCAACTTTTTCTCTGTCCTCTTTCACTTACATCAAGAGGCTCTTTAGTTCCTCTTCCCTTTCTGCCATAATGGTGGTGTCAGTGGCACCCCAATCCAGTACTCTTGCCTGGAAAATCCCATGGACAGAGGAGCCTGGTGGGCTGCAGTCCATAGGGTGGCAAAGAGTCGGACACGACTGAGCGACTTCACTTTCACTTTTCACTTTTATGCACTGGAGAAGGAAATGGTAGGCTGCTGTCTATGGGGTCGCATAGAGTCGGACACGAGTTAAGTCACTTAGCAGCAGCAGCATCTGCATATCTGAGGTTATTGATATTTCTCCCGGCACTATTGATTTCCAGCTTGTGCTTCCTCCAGCCCAGCGTTTCTCATGATGCACTCTGCATAGAAGTTAAAAAGCAGGGTGACGATACACAGCCTTGACGTACTCCTTTTCCTATTTGGAACCAGTCTGTTGTTCCAAGTCCAGTTCTAACTGTTGCTTCCTGACCTGCATACAGGTTTCTTGAGAGACAAGTCAGGTGGTTTGGTATTCCCATCTCTTTCAGAATTTTCCACAATTTATTGTGATCCACACAGTCAAAGGCTTTGGCGTAATCAATAAAGCAGTTCACATCCAATAAACACTATAGATTGGGTCTACCTGTTTTTGAACTTTGTATAAATGATCATATAGTGTGTAATATTTTTTCTGATTTCTTTTGATCATATCCATGACAGTCATCTGTCTTATAACTAGTTTGTTCATTTTCTTTGCTGTATATTCATTATAGAAACATATCACCTCTATAACTATTCTGTTAATTAGTTTATAGTTAAGGAGTGTTACAAAAATGTGCTGCCATGAGTATTCTTGTGTCTCTTACTACACATGTATATGGATTTCTGTTGAATATGTGCTTAGAAGTGGAATTGGTGGGTCCTTGATATGTATATGTTTAACTTTGATTGATATCACCAAACCATTTCCAAAGTGATCATACCAATTCAAAGTTCTATATGAGTTTCTATCAATTCATATTCTTTAATTTTTCTGGTGAATTGTGAGGTAGCAGCTCATTGTGGTTTTAATTGACACTTATTTTACTATTAGTGGAGCTGCATATCATTTCATATGTTCAGGGTCATTTAGGTATCCTGTTTTGCCACTTGTCTGTTCAAATGTCTTGCATATATTTATTTGGTTGTCTATCATTTTATGACTGGGAGTATTTATATAATCTGTATATGAGTCCTTTTCTGTTGTATACTTAACAAATATCTTCTACCATTCTGTGATAGTTTCCTTCTCCAAGGTCATGAAGATATTTGTTTAAATTATCTTCTAATTTCTCTACAGAGTAATGAGGTAAGGTGTTCTTTTCAATAGTAGAGGTAGGATTAATGGATATAGTGTAGGGGGAAAAATCCTTGACCTCTGCCCCATGCCATAAACAAAAAATACCTATAGTGAATTGCTGATATAAATATGAAAGATAAAACAGTAAAGATTTTAGAAGATAATGTTGATGACCATCTTTATGACTTGGAGAAGGGAACTATTTTTCAATAAGCAGATAAAAAGTGCTGCTGCTGCTAAGTCACTTCAGTCGTGTCCGACTCTGTGCTGCCCCATAGATGGCAGCCCACCAGGCTCCCCTGTCTCTGGGATTCTCCAGGCAAGAACACTGGAGTGGATTGCCATTTCCTTCTCCAGTGCATGAAAGTGAAAAGTGAAAGTGAAGTCACTCAGTCGTGTCCAACTCCTAGCGACCCCATGGAGCCTACGAGGTGCTTCCATCCATGGGATTTTCCAGGCAAGAGTACTGGAGTGGGTTGCCATTGCTAATCAACAAGAAAAATGTTGAAAGATTGTACTACATTAAAATTACAAATTATATTCCTAAAAAGACAGTAATTCTCTTTTTAGAGAGAGAGAGAAGTTGCTCAGTTATGTCTGACCCTTTGCGACCCCATGGAGCCTACAAGGCTCCTCCATCCATGGGATTTTTTAGGCAAGAGAACTGGAGTAGGTGCTGGAATTCTGGAATACCGGAATTCTCTTTTTAATGAGTATAATCTGTTAAATGTTTCCAATAAATTCTTAATTTTAGTTTTTTTTTCAATTCTAGAATTTCTATTTGATTCTCTTCTTCATCTCTGTGATTTATGTAGTATTATATTGGCTGTTAATATAGTCCATTTTTTAGGTCCTTGAAATAATAAACATAGTTGTTTTAAGTCTCACTCCAGGGTCTGAAGACACTGTGGATTGCTTTCTGTTTTCTTTTCTGCTTTTCCCCATATTATCTTATTAACTTGTATATCTTCTTATCTTTGATTGTATGCCAGAATTATTGTTACTAAGAATTATAAAAATAATGCATGATCCATAGTGATGTTATCTTACTCTATAAAATATTTTTGTTTCTGCTGCATGTATTGAGGCTCTAGTTAATCTGAGATTACTTTAACTCAGTTCTAAGAAGGTTAATTTTCTAGATTATCCATAAATATCCTGGCTTAGATCAGTTTATGTGAGAAACGTTTTACTTGCAATTTACCCTTTCTCCTATGATAACAGATACTCAGGATCACATCACAGATTGCATTTATAATAACCCACCTCTGTAGACAGCCCTGGACTCTATCCCTCCCAAAAGCTTTCACATATATGGCTCAGACTCTCAGCTTCATCCTCCAGAAGAGCACATTCTGAACACATCTCTCATGTACTGGCTTCTCCTGTCTATTTTGGCCCAATAATTCTTCCCTATTTTATTAGTGTTGCAGTATCTTTGTTTTGTTTTTCTGTTTTTTCCAGCTTTAAGGGTTATCCTTAGCAAAGATTTTGTCCATATTCAGTTCAGTTCAGTCACTCAGTCATGTCTGACTCTTTGGGACCCCATGAACCACAGCACATCAGGCCTCCCTGTCCATCACCAACTCCCGGAGTTTACCCAAACTCATGTCCATTGAGTCGGTGATGCCATCCAACCATGTCATCCTCTGTTGTCCCCTTCTCCTTCCGCCTTCAGTCTTTCCCAGCTTCAGGGTCTTACTTCAAATGAGTCAGTTCTTCACATCTGGTGGCCAAAGTATTGGAGTTTCAGCTTCAGCATCAGTCCTTCCAATGAATATTCAGGACTGATTTCCTTTAGGATGGACTGGTTGGATCTCCTAGCAGCCCAAGGGACTCTGAAGAGTCTTCTCCAACACCACAGTTCAAAAGCATCATTTCTTACGCGTTCATATTACCCTGTCAACAATGACCAAAAGTGGAAAGCCCTATCCTTCACATCTCATAGAATTTGTTGTTCACTTGCTCATTCTTATCTGACTCTTAGGGACCCCATGGACTGCAGCACACCGTGCTTCCCTGTCCTTCACCATCTCCTTGAGCCTGCTCAAACTCATGTCAGTTGAGTTGGTGATGCCATCCAACCATGTCATCCTCTGTTGTCCCCTTCTCCTCCTGCCTTCAATCTTTCCAGCATCAGGGTCTTTTCTAATGAGTCAGTTCTTTGCATTAGGTGGCCAAAGTATTGGAGCTTCAGCTTCAGCATCAGTCCTTCCAATGAATATTCAGGACTGATTTCCTTTAGGATGGACTGGTTGGATCTCCTTGCAGTTCAAGGGACTCTTAAGAGCCTTTTCCCACACCACAGTACATAAGCATGAATTCTTTGGCACTGAGGTTTCTTGATGGTCCAAATTTGATATCCATACATGATACTGGAAAAACC
>NW_011494766.1:281287-281494 GCF_000754665.1 Bison bison bison | reverse complement strand
CAAATTTCTATCCATACATAATACTGGAAAAACCATAGTTTTGACTAGATGGACCTTTGTTGACAAAGTAATGTCTCTGCTTTTTAATATGCTATCTAGGTTAGTCATAACTTTTATTCCAAGGAGCAAGCGTCTTTTAATTTCATGGCTGCAGTCACCATCTGCAGTGATTTTGGAGCCCCCAAAATAAAGTCTCTCACTGTTTCC
>NW_011494766.1:238983-281187 GCF_000754665.1 Bison bison bison | reverse complement strand
GTCACCATCTGCAGTGATTTTGGAGCCCCCAAAATAAAGTCTCTCACTGTTTCCATTGTTTTCCCATCTATTTGCCATGAAGTGATGGGACCAGATGCCATGGTCTTCGTTTTCTGAATGTTGAGTTTTAAGTCAGCTTTTTCACTCTCCTCTTTCACTTTCAAGAGGCTCTTTAGTTCCTCTTCACGTTCTGCCATCAGGGTGGTGTCATCTGCATATCTCAGATTATTGATATTTCTTCCAGAAGTCTTGATTCCAGCTTGTGCTTCATCCAGCCCAGCACATCATACGATGTACTCTGCATATAAGTTAAATAAACAAGGTGACAGTATACAGTCTTGACATACTCCTTTCCCAATTTGGAACCAGTCCGTTGTTCCATGTCCAGTTCTAACTATTGTTTCTTGACCTGCATACAGGTTTCTCAGGAGGCATGTAAGGTGGTCTGGTATTCCCATCTCTTTCAGAATTTTCCAGTTTTTTGTGATCCAAAGGCTCTAGCATAGTCAGTGAAGCAGGAGTAGATGTTTTTCTCGAATTCTCTTCCTTTTTCTGTGATCCAATGGATGTTGGCAATTTGATCTCTGGTTCCTCTGCCTTTTCTAAATCGAGCTTGAACATCCGGAAGTTCTCAGTTCACATACCGCTGAAACCTAGCTTGAGGCATTTTGAGCATTACTTTACTAGTGTGTGAAATGAGTGGAATTGTGCAGTAGTTTGAACATTCTTTGGCATTGCCTTTCTTAGGGATTGGAATGAAAACTGAACTTGTCCAGTCCTGTGGCTACTGCTGATTTTTCCAAATTGGCTGGCATATTGAGTGTAGCACTTTCACAGCATCATCTTTTAGGATTTGAAATAGCTCCACTGGAATTCCATCACCTCCACTAGCTTTGTTTATAGCAATGCTTCCTAAGGCCCAGTTGACATTGCACTCCAGTATGTCTGGCTCTAGGTGAGTGATCACACCATTGTGGTTATCTGGATCATGAAGATCTTTTATGTATAGTTCTTCTGTATATTCTTGCCACCTCTTCTTAATATCTTCTGCTTCTTAGTTAGGTCCATAATGTTTCTGTCCTTTATTATGCCCATCTTTGCATGAAATGTTCCCTTGGTATCTCTTATTTTCTTGAGATTTCTAATGTTTCCCATTTTATTTTTTTCCTCTGTTTCTTTGCACTGATCACTTAGGTAGGCTTTCTTATCTCTCCTTGCTATTCTTTGGAACTCTGTATTCAGATGAGTATATTTCCTTTTGTCCTTTGCCTTAGCATCTCTTCTTTTCTCAGCTTACAAATGTAAGGCATCTTCAGACAACCATTCTGCCTTTTTTGCATTTCTTTTTCTTGTGGAATGTTTTGATCCCTGTCTCTTGTACAGTGTTACGAACCTTCGTCCATAGTTCTTCAGACGTTCTGTGAGATCTATTCCCTTGAATTTATTTGTCACTTCCACTGTATCATTGTAAGGGATTTGATTTAGATCATACCTGAATGGCCTAGTGGTTTTCCCTACTTTCTTCAATTTAAGTCTGAATTGTGCAATAAGGAGTTCATGATCTGAGCCACAGTTAGCTTTTGGGCTTGTTTTTGCTGACTGTATAGAGCTTCTCCATCTTTGGCTGCAAAGAATATAATTAATCTGATTTTGGTATTGACCATCTGGTGATGTCTCATAGTATAGAAATGGACTAATTTCATAGAGGGATTTTAAATATTTTAGCTATTTAGCTAAAAACATGGTATATTCATGTTTTCTGATTTCCAAGTTAGAAAGGCTATTTATTTGACTCTGTCTGAAAAGGGAAGCTTTTGGAACTATTTCAAAGTTTTAGGATTTAGGGAACCAAAGTCAATAGCCCAATTAATAGATTTTTACAACTATATTATTTAAGATTCTTTTTTTTACTACAGCAGAAACTCAGTTCTCACTGGGTTTTTAAAATTATTATTGTGAGGATTCTATTAGTTTCTTTAATTCAAAGGGATAAAGCTTCAGAAAGGTTTCTCCAGTAGCTCACATAACACCATCAGGTCTGGTTTCACTCTCATTTCTCTTTTCTGCCATATTGGCAGAGGTTCTTACCTTCTCTGTAGTGGCCCTTGGTGACTCTCCATTTACATTCTTACCCTCTTGCGGCCAGCAAAATACATATAAGTATCCTGGAATTCTAATTATGTCTAACAGGTCCTGTTGTGTCATGGGTCCCTTCATGAACCGATCGCTGTGACCTGGAGAATGGGATGTTGTGATGTGTCTCACCTTGGTCAAGTGCTCTAACTGTGGAGTTCAACCAGAAACACAAGATCTGAAAGTGGCAGAGGATATGCTTTGCCGGGGGGAAAAAAAAGAAGGCTATTTTTCACAGATGTGCTAGAAAACTATTTTTCTAGAAGATTCTAGATCAAAGAGAACAACAAAATGTCCATTAGAGCAGCCCACTGGAAATCAATGTTGTCATTTTCCTTTGTGGCCTACAGGTCTCCCGTCACCTTAGAAAGCATTTTATTGTTTAATTTATTATGCTGTCACAGCACACAGAGGTCTGACTTTGCATCTCAGATGCGCTTGATGCTAATCTCTTTTGCCTATTAGTTTTGAAAAATTCTTAAGGTTCTTGTGCATTTGGGCAATGGAAAGGAGCAGTGGTCTGCCATGAGCTGATTTTGAGAGAAAGAGCTTAATCTAAACACAAAATGCTGGATGCTTGGGACTAGTGCACTGGGACGACCCAGAGGGATGGTATGGGGAGGGAGGAGGGAGGAGGGTTCAGGATGGGGAACACATGTATACCTGTGGCAGATTCATTATGATATTTGGCAAAACTAATACAACTATGTAAAGTTTAAAAATAAAATAAAATTAAAAAAAAAAAAACTGCCAAAAAATAAATAAATAAATAAATAAACACAGAATGCCATCTTGATGCGTGTCCTGTGAGATTAAAAGGGTGGAATGGGAAACAAGCATAGGTGGTCAGTTTAGGCTCATGCGTCAGAAAAAGGCCTGGTGTTATCTGTTCTGAAACTCAATGAAAATGAATTGATGAGCAGACAATAGCCCGGGTGTCCAGCTGATTGATCTGTGCAGCCCCGAGCGTCCCCAAGCTGTTTGGCAGCAAGCCGTCTTTCTTCTCTTCGTGCCTTATTAATTCAGGCTATGATAAATGGCTATGCTGACAGCCCACTACAATGAAAATAAAATCCTTGTCAGGGAGTCTTCCATCTTTCAAGAAGCAAAGAAAATCTTGTCCATAACCCTCTTGCGGTGGAATTTTCTCACATAATCTTCCTGGCAGTGAGTGAGTATAACAGTGCATGTGTCTATGTATATACATATCCTGCGAATGCTGTGAGTTCCCTTCTAAGTTAGAAAAAACACACACTAATATTAAAATAGACTCCTGCAAACAGAAACCACCAAGTTATACTTTATGTATATCGTAAGCAAATGTGAGGAAATGCAGAACTCTCAGAAATACATAGAGTTCAGCAACACAGAGAAGAAGAAAATTAATGCTTCTCCCCCCACCCTTGTAGTCTTATAAAAGTAGGTAGCAGATGCAAAGTGTTGAAAGAATTGTTTAAACATTGATCATTCATGGCTGGGGATATTTTATACTAATCAATTTACCTCCCCTAACTTCTTAAACCCTTCTTTTTCCTGATCAGTGTTTTGTGTTATATCATAAAACACTGCAGAAGCTGGCATGTTTTAACTGAGATCTTTTCTCAGTCAAAAAAGGTTTACATATTTTAATGTTTCTGGAAGAGGATACTCTATGAAGAGAGCTAACATTAACAGAGTTACAGTGGTCCACAGAAATAATCTGATGAGCAAACCAAGACAAACATGGAGGTAGATATGTTTGCAGACATCTGTCTCACAGGTACAGTCACACACATATACAACAATAAGCATATTTTTATAGTACTGCTTGTAAGAGCAACAACTCAGGAACAATCTATATGACCAACAGTAAAGAACCTAAAGTAAGACACAAAAACTCAGTGGAATTAACCATTAGAAAGAACAAGGAATCTCTTTATGTGTCAGTAGCAACAGTTTTTAGGGAAAAAGTGTTACAGGAGAATAATATGATTTATTTTCTGTTATAGCAGAAGAGAATAAGAAACATGTAAACAAGATTTCTGGAGGAAATAACTGAGAAATATAAACATTTGTTTGCTCTAGGAAAAAACACTTGAAATAAGTGGAAAATTCTTGTAGGTATTGTGTGCAGTTTGAGTTGCACTTTAACCATTGTGTATATTATATCTTCATTAAAGTGTAATACCTATTCTAAAAAAATTTTTTTCTGATTCCCAGTCCAGTGTTTTAGTTTGTTAATCTGCCTTCTGTAGGTGTATAGAAATATTGCCTGGTTACAGGCCAAGATCCCTTGGGACAGTCACTCTCCATGCTGTCAATTGTTCCAGGGCTCCTGGGACAGAGAGCTTATACTTCTCATCAGTGATGCTCTCAGCATGGGCTGCACTGTAGCCCCCATCGTGCTCCTGTGGTAGCATGAATAAGCAGCACCTGGAGACCCCGATTAAACAGATTCCTAAGCCCTTCTTCAAGCATTCAGAAGTCCCAGTTCAGTAGATCTGAGTGAAGCCTATGAGTCTGCATTTCTAAAAAGCTCCCAGGCTGTGCTCATGCTGCTGGTCTACAGACTGCATGTTGAATGTGTATGTCTATGGCATAAGTGTAATTTGAATGTTTCAAAAGAAACTGTCCCTCCCTCATAAAATTTTATCTAAGGAATCATCATCATCATTGCTTTAAGTACTTTAAGCTTTAAGTGCTTTAAGTTGGGCTGGAGGGGAAGCCGTGGAGATGGACTTGGGTTCCACTTTGGAGGCCGTGTTCGTTAGACTTGCTATAGGTTTCTAGTATGAGCAGCTGAGTGGATAATGACGATGATGACATTTATCGAAATGCTTGAAATAAGTGAGTGAGAGAGTGAGGAAAACAGGTTAAGCTGCAAGTTAAGAGTTCCGTTTGAGACTGACTGACGACAAGATGCCAGGAAGCCACCCAGAAAAAATACTATCTAAGCAGTTAGAGACGAGTATCTGAAGCTCAGGAAGGAGGTCTGGGATTAGGGATGTAAGTGTGGACTGGCCATAATGTAGACATATTTAAAGCCATGGGGAAGAATTGAATCACACTGAAAATGTGGAGAGAAGACAGAGGAATCTGAGCAGACCATGAGGAACTCCCACATTTAGGGGTCTTAGAGAGGAGAAGCAACACTAAGGAAAATAGCAAGAAGCATCCAGTGGGGCACCCTGAAAACGGAAAGAATGCCATGTCACAAAAGGCATGAGAGGAGATGTGTGGAGACAAACACAGGAGGATCTCTGCATCCGGCCCTCAGTTCCTGACCTGTCTCCCCCATCATTGTGAATGTGGACAGCATTCACTCATCACTACTGTTTACTGAGCCGTTACTCTCTGCTAGCTGCTATACTGTGTTTGAAATATCTTAGCTCTTTGATTCTCACGAAAATCCTTTGAAGTAGCTATTATGGGGTTCCCAGTTTAGAAATAAGGACACTAAGGCTCAGAAAGGTTAAGTAACTTTGCCATGGGCCCAGGAAATGGCAGCAGCAGAGTTCGGGTGGTGGTCTCTCTGATTCCAGGTCTAGCTCCTGATCATTGTTATTCTGTCTCTCCAAGGCATTTAACATTTTATTACCTTACCTTCCTCATGTGCAAAATGAGGTTGTTGGTATAGATAATTTCTGAATTGACTTCCAACTCTTCCTTCTGTGAGTCTATGAGGTAAAAGCTAGCCAAACTTGAAAGAGGGCATGTTTGCTCACACTATCAGAACAATGTGCAAAGAAAATATTTCCTCATTTTTGTCTACAACTGATTTGTCTTTCTCACATGTTCACTTAATGTTTTATCCCAATCTAAGAAGTAGTCCAGTGTAATACATTAGAAAGTCCTTTATAATCTCTGAGTCCTCTCTTCTTTGCTTCTCTCTAAAATGGTATCTGATGATGAGGTTTACAGAGAAGGCAATGGCAGCCCACTCCAGTACTCTAGCCTGGAAAATCTCATGGGCGGAAGAGCCTGGTGGGCTGCAGTCCATGGGGTCTCGAAGAATCGGACATGACTGAGCGACTTCACTTTCTCTTTTCACTTTCATGCATTGGAGAAGGAAATGGCAACCCACTCCAGAGTTCTTGCCTGGAGAATCCCAGGGACGGGGGAGGCTGGTGGGCTGCCGTCTATGGGGTCGCACAGAGTCAGACACGACTGAAGTGACTTAGCAGCAGCAGCAGCAGTGAGGTTTACTTGACCTTGAGGATTTATGAAAAACAGTTCTCTACCCTTACAGCTCTCTGTGGTCATGTCCCCTCAGCTGCCCAGGCTGTTGGCACTGGAAGACTGGCACACACTCTCTGCTTGGTCAGGGTCCCATAGCCCCTTGACAGTGAAACGTCTCCCCCATCCCCACTGCCGTGATTTGGCTGTGACTCCAGCTTGGCACAGGAGCAACTTGGGCAGCTGCTCTGCAAGGACTATTGAATGCAGAGTCTCCTTGATCCCATTACAGAGAATTCCCAAGTGTCTCAGCCAGATTCCTGTCTACTTCTGGGGCCCCTTGGTGTGGACTTAGTGTAGCTGGGAAAGCTGAGTATCATAGCCCTTCTCCTAACAGGGAGTCTGGTAAGGTTTACTCTGCTGTGGCCTCTTCCAGGCCAGTATGGGCAGAGCCCTTGAGGTTCCTCAGTCATCTGTTTCTTATGCACTAAACTATTCTTATGTATCTATCAAACTCAATGTACAAACGTGGTGAACTTTAAGTTATCTTAAGTGTTCCCTGAAGCTGGGAAAGACTGAAGGCAGGAGGAGAAGGGGACAACAGAGGATGGCATCACCGACTCAGTGGATGTGAGTTTGAGTACGCTCTGGGAGTTGGTGATGGACAGGGAAGCCTGGCGTGCTGCAGTCCATGGGGTTGCAAAGAGTCGGACACAACTGAGTGACTGAACTAAACTGAAGTGTTCTCAGTGCTATATAAAAATGTGCATGATTTGAACTTGAAATCCCAATCCTACATAAGCTGCTGGACTGAACATATTACAGTGGAATTTTAAAGCTAACTTAATAGGACAAACTCTCTTAAACATTACAATTACATAAAATTCCAAATTATATAAAATGCCAAATGCACAGACTTCTTAACTCAAAACTATTAATACTTTGGGTCTTATAAGCATATCTATACTTTATTTGAACTCTTCTAAGTGTTGAAATAAGCCTGCCCTCTAAGGATGCTATAATTTGATCCCACGCCTTTGGGAAATTATGAGGTAATATGATGATTAGTAATTTTACCTTAGCCTCCTGACTGAGTTCTACGGGCAACTTAGATGGGAAACACAAAGCACTGCTGTCCAGTATAGCCCATGGTCTGGAGTGAAGTATAATAATAACCTACCTGATAATTCTTTTTACAGTGAAGTGAAGCTCACCCAAGCTGGTCACTTTGTTCATTGGCTTGAGCATGTCTCTAGTGTTCTTTTGACTGGCATTTTCTTCCAACTCAATAGTCTGTGCACCAGGTAGAACAGTGCACTTTCTCATACTCTTAGGAGCTTACAGATTTTTTGAGTATCATCATGTAATGTCCAGCCTCCATTTTTCAGAACAATGAAGTAGCTATACTCTAGGAATTAAAAGATCTGATTTCTAGTACAAATTCTCCCAACTAGTTAGCTGTGTAACCTTGGATAAGTTACTTCACCTTTTCAGGCACATATGTCTGCAGGAATCCTTTTTTGTTTTGTTTTCTGCAACTTGCACTTTTTTGAGTGTCTACTATGTGCCAGGTCCCATACTAAGACTTTATGTGTATCGTCTCATGTAGTCATCATAGCCGTACTGTCAGCATTATGGTTTTTAAACTCATTTTACAAGTGAGGAAACTGATGCTTAGAGAATTCAAATAAGTCATCCTAGGTTAGCTGTCTAGCTGGGAAATGATCTAGACTAAATTAAAACCCAGATCTGCTGACTCTGCAGCCCTTGGCCTGAACCAGTTATCAGTTGCCTCCCTTGAGTCTATGTTGAGTTTATGAAACATAATTTACTGGTCTGTTTCAGGAGAAATACCTTAATATCTGTTGAGATATTAGGGCCCATTGCAACTGAGCCACATTTTTAAAAACACAGTCCTGCTCAGGATTTAGAATTGCTATGGAAACTATAGGTTGAAGATTTTAGGGTTTTTGCTGTCTTTTGTTTAAAGAGTATTGAATCACCTTTAATGCATGGCCCTGAAAGGCTCAGAAGGTAAAGGATGTAGACACTTTAAGCTTTTGAGCTCAGTAATTGTATAAAAAGCCCCCAAGGAATCATGTTAACAAGCAAACCTCAACTACAGCCCCTAGCTCCACCCAGAGCATCGCAATACACGTTTTGCACGTGGTGCTTTCAAGCGCGTAGAGGATGCAAAGAGAGAGTTGAGGATAACAAGAGACTCATTTAACAAGATGTGCCAACAAGTTTCCAGCTGAGCTGCAGTGACATTTTTTCTTTTTCTCTCTTTAGGGCAGACAACAAACTGATGGGTATGGGGTGGCTTAATTCCTGCCTGCCCTCAAGTGAATTTTAACCACATTTCTCTGTTTACTGACTGTTCGTTTTGCAATAAAATAAGGTGTCCCCATCACATTCCACCACCTGAAAGGGAAGAAATTAGTTGGTGAAGACAGCGGATGTATTTAGCTTGCAGAAAATGTTTGCAGGCTTAGGGATTGTTCAACCTCATTTATAGACAAGGGTGAGAAATTCCACAAGGTTTATTTTGTGGCTTCAGGGGCTGTATTTGCAGGAATAAAACAAGACCATACATTGCCCCACAACTCAGCACTTAGTGCAGAAGCTGACCTGGACCCCTGGGACTTCCAAGTGTAGGAGTTAGAAAAATGAAAACCAAAACACACTCTCTAGCAAGGCACCCCCATTAAACCAGGCTCTAGTTAGCTTCCAGGTAAAAGATAAGAAAGAGAAAAACACGGTGATCATTGTGTGCAAAAGACCCGGGTTCATCTGTGGCTCTCCATCTAATTTGCTGGGTAAACTTGGACAGGCCATTTCGTCTCCTTGAGTCTGAGTTTGCTTCTATATGAAAGAAGATAAGAATAATACTATCTGCCTCAGAGCAATAATAGAAGAGTAGGATGGAATTAATTATTTCTCTTGCTATCTCTCTCATGTTAACGATTCAGAATACATTGGCAGGGAGAAAGAGAAATATATTACTTCCTGGATTCAATTAAGGAAGGGCTTTAGAGAGTGGGCAGGATTTAGAGAGGAGTCTTTTGTAGTAGTTATGTTTGGAGGTAGGGATTAATCTCCTATAAGGATGTAGTGTTTGCTATTAGTTCAGTTACTACAGTGCTAAAGTCTTTGGTAAAATTAATGAGAGTAATAATATTGGGCTTCTCAGGTGGCGCTAGTGGTAAAGAACCCACCTGCTTATGCAGGAGACATAAGAGATGCCTGTTTGATCCTTGGGTTGGGAAGATCCCCTGGAGGAGGGCATGGAAATCCACACCAGTATTCTTGCCTGGAGAATCCCATGGATAGAGGAGCCTGGTGGGCTACAGTCCATAGGGTCGCAAGGAGTTGGACATGACTGAATCGACTTAGCATGCAGTAATAATATTGGCAGTAATAATAACTAGGCACGTAAGCTCTCATGATGAAAAAAAAAAAAAAAAAGAAGATCTCATTTAGCCACTAACTAAAAAATCCTTTCATGTATCAGGGTCTAAGCTAAGCTGTTTGTGTGTAATATCTTATTACAACAGCAATATAAATTGTCACTTTAGCCAGCCTCCAAGATTTACAATGATTTCTACCTTTAGGTATTTATATCCTTGTATAGTCCCTTCTCACAGTGTATTAGCATTGGTTGTGTGACCAATAGAAAGTGAAAGAAATGATGGTATGTGACTTCCAAAGCAAGCTAGACCATAAAAGACATTATGGCTTTCATCTTGTTCTTTCTGGGATCACTTAGTCTGGGGAAAGCCAGCCGCCATGTCATGAGGATGCTCAAGCAGCCCACTGGAGAGATTCTCATGGTGAACGACTGAAGCTGAAAGAGGAAACAGACAGAACAGGCTCCATCTTGAAAGCAGGACTCCATCTTGGGCTGGACTGTGGACTTTGAATATGCCCAGTATCTATGGAAATGACATACCAACTGGAAAACCAGACCCCCAAGATGGAAGAGCCCTAGGGCTTGTACCTAGACTCTCCATGGCCTAAAAGAATACCCTAATTATCTGTGTAAGCAAATAGATCATAAATTCTATTATGCTTATTAGGATATGACCACAGGCCTATTGATAATTGTCCACTGTTAACTACCTAGGCTTAAGGCATACGATTCATGGGTTTAAGGTATACAAATCATGGGTTAACTTTGATTGTATCTTTCTTTTCCTTTGTTCAGACTAGTTTCAGAGAATTTGGGGAGGTGGATTTAAGCACGTACACTTAGGGTATATAAGGTTTTCACAAAAACTGATCAGGGTCCTTGGCTAAGAGGAGACTCTGCCCTGGGCCTGCTGGTGTAATAAACTGCACTGCACTCTCTGCATTGTCCTGAGTGAGTTTGTTTCCCGGAATACGTGGCTACAACAAAGCCTCTAGCCAACAGCCTTGTGAGACATCCATTGTGGAAATGGATCCTCAGCCCTTATCAAACACAACCCCAGTCTACACTTTCAACTATAGCCTCATTAGAGACCATGAGCCAGAACAATGCAGCTAAGCTGTTCCAGAATTCCTGACTCTGAACTTGCCTAAGAAAATATACGTATTTGTTATTTTAAGTCTCCACGGTTTGTGATCATTTTTATGTAGCACTCAGTAACAAATGAATTTCCCTGTGACTCAGTGGTAAAGAATCCATTTTCCAATGCAGGAGAGGTGAGTTCAGTCTTTGGGTTGGGAAGATCCCCTGGAGTTAGGAAATGGCAACATGCTCCAGTATTCTTGCCTAGGAAATCCCATGGACAGAGGAGCCTGGTGGGCTACAGTCCATGAGGTCACAAAGAATTGGACACGACTTTGCAACTAAACACCACCAACAACAAATAACTAATACATGATATTTTACAGAAATGGAAACCAGAAGCTCAGAGAGGTAAATTAACTTGTCTAAAACCATAATTGTAGGAAGTGGCAAGCCAAATATTAATACAAACCCAGGCTCCAAGGCCCACTTGGCTCCAGGGCTCAGGGTCTTAGTCACTGTACTTTGCTGACTTTTCACAGGGGAGAAAATGATTGTAAGAGCCTCTTGCTTATACTTTATACACAGACCAGGAACGTCCCTCCACTTAAGTTGTTATTAATTCTCCATAATTGCTCTAAACATTCTTATTAACAATAAATATATAATGGCAGCCCAGTCCAGTGTTCTTGCCTGGAGAATCCCAGGGATGGGGAAGCTTGGTGAGCTGCTGTCTATGGGGTCGCACAGAGTCAGACACGACTGAAGTGACTCAGCAGCAGTAGCAGTAGCAGCATACTATATACTTAGGCTTTTAAAGTGTTTATAAACTGGAACTATTTTCAAAATTTGGGGAGGGCTCGCTCAACACATACTTCTATTACATATTTCTCATTTTGAGGCTGCATCATTTTTTTAAACTTTTTATTTTCTATTGGAGTATAGCCAGTTAACAATGTCATGATAGTTTCAGGTGGACAGCAAAGGGATTCAGCCATGCATATATATGTATCCATTCTCCCCAGTCGCTCCTCCCATTCAGTCTGCCATATAACCCTGAGCAGAATTCTATGTGCTATACAGTAGAAGCTGCGTCATTTTTCCAAATTTCATCCTAACAACCACACTTTGTCTCCTCTGTAATCCTTTCTCCTAAGGATTCTGTTGTAAATACCCAATGTAAAACTTTAATAATTTCAGAAATGTCTTGAATAAATTCAAATAAGTTCAGAAATAGATTATTCACAGCCTTGCTCTCTCTTGGCTGCTCCCCCCTTCTCCTTTTTTTTCCCCATTTCTTATCCTTTTATCTTAACAATTTACTCAAAAGTCTCTTAGTGAAGGCATTGTTGCTAACCAGAAAACCAAAGATTGATCTGTGAACTGTAGCATTCTAATTTACAGTAGATACCCAATGAATAAAATATCATATTCTACTCTCTATGGCATACCCTTATCTTTATGAACTTAATTAGGAAAAGTAAGTTATTTTTCAAAAACCTTCAGAGAAAAAAGCAAAAAAAGTTTGTGTTTGTTAATTATCTGAAGGAATATTTCAGTGGGGCATTTAAAACCTCTGTAGTTACTATGATCCTCTTATCTTTTACCTCCGGACAGAGCTTAGTAATATCTTAAACGTTTTAACTCTGTCAGTCATCACAGCAACTGAGTATAGCACAGCTTTCTGTGCAGCACTTCAAAACCAATCAGCACAGCCTGATAATCTGCCTTTGGCATCTTGATTAGATTCCAGAGACACTGAAGGCTCCTCAGATTATCTGCATACATCTGGATTTAAGTAATCTCATTCCTTTTGTGTTAGTTCTTATTAGTTGCAACTGCAAAAGGAACCCACTTTATGGTCTCTTTCCCCAAATCAGGACTTATAAGGGATCTTTGGGTCACCCTATTTTCAACTGATTATGTAAAGGACTATCTTGTCTTCTACTAGGTCATCTCAACAATCATCCAGAGGGACTCAATTGTATATGGGCTTCCGTGAGAACTCTCACATTTTAAGAAAAAGCTGAACTTCCATGTGAATTGGGAAAAGCAGTGGGAACTTATGTTAGAAGAATTACTCCAAAACCCTACTGCCAAATATCTTACACATCTTGTCTGAAACCCTTACTTTATAATGGCAGTTTTTATTGAGTAAAATTGTACCAGATACTCTGCTAGTTGTGTTACGTATGTGTTACATTTAATCTTCACAAAATCTGCAAGATGAGTTGGAAGGCCTTTTTTTAAGGGAGAAAATTGAAGATTGGAAAGAAAGAAATATGTCCACAGCCACAGTGGAAGAAATTAGATGGAATTGGAAGGTTCTGTGTCAGTTTGACTGCAAGAACTAGATTCTTTCTTTCACTGCACAAACCTACTTTACATTCATTGGGTTTGCTTGAGTATTTTTAGCAGGCCAAGATACTGATTTACTTAAAAGTAACTACTTGTTGAGGACAATTTCCCACACTGGTGTGACTCAGTATTTATTATAGTTTTTTCCTGTATAGAATGACAGAAGCCTTATGGGAGAGGTAAAATTATTACCATTTTGTGAATGAGACTCCAGCTGAGTGTGAGGAGTCAGGTGGCTCTTTAGAGATATAGCAGTTATGGAGCTCAAGGCGACAAAGTAACTAGCTCTTCCGCTCCTTTCAGAATACCATCCTGCATCTCTTTGAGTGTCTTCTTCCTCCTGTTTTCATTTTTTCCCTCCCTTCTTCCTCCTGTTTTCAGTGCTTTTTGTTTGGTTTTTTGTTTGTTTTCTGCCTTGTGTACTGTTGATTATTGGAGTCCATCATCAGAGGCAAGAAAAGAGCAGTCATTTATCACAAAGGGGTTGAGCTGAGCTCTACCAGGGTGGAGGGAGGTTGTGGACTAGGGCTGGGGTGGAGGGGTTGGAATCCTGAAGAGGACAGGCAACCCTTCACCCTGAGCACACTTAATCCCACTTGAGTTTAAAATGAACTACATCATAAGTAAATTTTGATCGAGAAAAGATAGAGGGACCTTTCATCTATAGCGCAGGCTATTTCCTTTGGCATGGTGAAAAGGTGTATTAAGAAATAACCACATTAGAATACAGGGGTCTTTGCTTATACTTCTTTCTATAATTCTTACAGCCCTTTGAAGTAGATTAAATAATTCTCTTGTTGTAAGTATAGGAATGGAAGTTCAAACAGTTTAAGTAATGTGCCCTTGCCCAAGTTGGTAGACATTTAAGAGCAAAACCAGGATTTCAACTCAAGCCTTTGTGTCTAGAACCCATGGCCCCTCCACCACCCTCTGGGAATGAGAGGAAGGCTAGGCAGACCATCCATCACCTTCTCAATTTCACCATGAATTATTTCTACATTGAAACACTTTGCCCCTTCTTGAAAGGACATAGTCAAAGTAAGAGATTTCCTCTTAACCTGTGAGTTACTTTCAGAAGGTTTGTTTTAAAAGATAAGGAAAAAAGAAGAAAAGTTACAAAACTTTGTTGTGACAGAACAGTTGCATCAGAAGTACTATTTCCTATTCTTTCAAGGAAAATCACTTATTTTGTTCAGTACATTTGAAGTGACTTTTGTACATCAAGAGCCCCTTCAGTTCTGCTTCAAATAGAGGATATCTTTTTTTCCCCCCACTTTGCTAAAAGCAGGTGCCGATCACAAATCTTTTTAGGTCTTTAGCTTCTACTTCCTGAACCACGCATAAGCTGATTTTTGAATTCTCATAATATTCTAAATAAAATAGGTCTCCCTTGAACATAAAACACAAAGGGAGCATATTTGGATTCCCATTCAATTAATCTGTCAAGACTAGGTAATGAAGTCTTCTTGCGAGACAACAAGGCTTGCCTGTGCGTCAGTAACTGTTGTTTCATTGTTTCCTCATCTATCAAATTTTGTCTTGGTTGTCACATAGCAGCGTAACTTAGCATTAATTATGATATATGAAGATTTCATAATTAATACTAATATATATGAATATGGTATGCTATTAAGTACAACATACAGTGTTTCTCTTTCATACAGCTGTGGAAGTGGCAGCATTTACTTAAGTTATTTTCTCACTGGAAGTCTAAAGATACATATGTTTGAATCATCTTTGTTTGTATTGACACATTTAGGGCCTGAATTTCATGGTGGATGGATGGGTGGATGGGTGGATGAATGAAAGAATGGACAAGAGAAGAGGGAATGAGCATATTTTATGTCTCAAACACTGTTAGAAGCATTTTACAGTTTATTATTGAATTACTATACTTAGTGATAACCAGAACCTTAGATTTTAGCCTAGAGGTAAGACTATTTCATCCTTTCGCATCCTGATCCTTAAGAAGTGGCATTTTGAAAGTTCATATAAGTTATATACTCTGTAATGCTTTAGGAAATAGACAGCTAAATTGTATCAGCCATGATGACTTCCCCTGTTAAAATTAGGAAAGAAGATGCCAGTGCTTGTGTGTGTGTGTATTCATGTGAAGTGAACCATTCTTTGTCGTTTCCAGAAAATTAGAATGCCTATTTCCTCATACAGTTGGTGAAAATAATCATACTTCGGGGATTTTTTGAAGGCAACTGATAGTAAGCAAATCATGTTGTCAAACTTAAGATGTTTTTGTCAAAGTTGGCAATAGGGAAAAGAAAGTACCTATTACTATTATGACTGCTGTTGATATGACTGCTATTGTTATAAATTATAATAATGATAGTAGCTATCATTTATTTAACACAATATGTGCTAAAAATAGGGCTGAGTATTTTTCATCCATTATTTCATGTTCTACAAAAATAAAAGCTAAGGCTAAGACATTCAGTGATTCATCTCAAGTTGCACATATAAGAAAAAAGGAGAAAAAGCAAATAACAATTCCAGTATCTTCTGTGTCCTAATCTTGGGATTTGAAGTCAGGGATCTTTTAGGTGAAAGAAACTGAAAACACAACTCAGATTGGTTTACGCAAAAATGAGAATTTCTTGACTCGTGTAACCGAGAAATCCCAGACAGCTATATCTTTAGGTAAAGCTGTATCCAGGAGCTCAAATGATGTCTCATTCATTCCTTTCTCTTCCCCTCCCATCCTTCCCTCTCTGCCCTTTCTCATGTTTCTTGATTTGTCCATACTTTGGCTTTGTTTTCTTATTCATTATCTTTATTCTCCAACAAATGTATAGCCACCAGCAACTCTAAGCTAAGTCAGCCAATGGAAATAGCATTTTACCCCAGTGGTTCCAGAAAGAAGTCTCAGAACTGAATTTTATTGGTCTGCCTTGGTTCACATGCCCATGCCTCAACCAATAAGGGACTGGAGGTGGAGTGCTGTGATAGGCCAGGCTTAGGTCATGAACCCAAATTCATGCTCATGGGATGGAACTAGCACTGCTTAAGTCAAATGGACTAAGAGCAGGAGAGGGTTGTTTCCCCAAAGTAGAATAGTGTTTTTCTGTTGTGGTTGTTATCAGAATGGGCAATGGATGTTGACAAAGATAACAGAGACCTACTACAACCATTTAGACACAGATAATGCCATCTCTCAGATTTGCGATAACACCAATCAGCCTCATTTAGGAGGCTGGTAGCTCAGTGACATCCACCCCCGGAGTCGTCCTCTCAGCAGGTTATCTAACTTACTCTTTTAGAAAAGTGTTGAAATGCTTTCAAATGGCAAAATGCATAGCTAGAAGGCATCTTGCTTATGTAAAATGACTTCTTTCTTACAACTCACTAAAGCTTCCAGAATCATGAATCTGAAAGGACCAGGACTAAGGTTAAGGTAGTTCCAGCTGGTGAACAAGCCTAAGATTGTAATTACAATGGGTATTTGGCCAGTTCTGGTATGTTTAACAGTACAGATTCAAGTCATATTCAAATCTACACCAACATAAGGACAGGACTTACTTAAAGGGTCCAGTTAGGAACTGGTGATGAAAAGATAATGTAAACAATTTTAAATAAAAGGTTATCTGCTTTTATACCATTTGCTTTTATGTATATTTCTTTTCCCTGAACTGGCTCACTCCTGAAACAGCTGCTTCTGGAGTTTATAACAGCACATGGTTGAGGAGGGATAGGACTGGCAGCTAAACAAATGGCAGAATAATGACTAAATGGAAAAACAGCTGAGTGCTGTAATTTACAGATGATATGACCACATCAAAACCAGGGAAATGAGCTCTCTCCACTTAATCGTCTCCAGCCTGCCATGTCTGGTGATGCATTCTGACTTTGCAAGCCAACTCTGCAGCATCCAAGTCCAGCCAGAAAGAAATAAAGGGAGGAAGGAGGAAAGACCTCGCTGTCCTATTGTATTATCTGTGGTGAGGCGTCTCTGGCTTCCCCATTCAAAATTTAAGGCAGTGGCAGTATATCTATAGAGAGACTGGCTTTGCCGCTAAAACCTTCAGCCAGAAAATAAATAAAATAATAATAATAGATGCTTAATGGACAAGAATATAACTTTTTAAGTAGTAAACGTTAATAACTAAAGTCTCTGACATCCTGCAAAAAGTCAGATGAGACATCTTAAAAAAAATCCACGTGTCATTGTGATTTTCAGATTGAAAGCCACTGCTTTGTCACTCTTTCTTCATCTACTCCAGGAACACTTACGGCCACAGCCTAATTTTTTGGTATTTAAAATGCAGGAATTATTGCTACTTAACACCGCTAGAGCAAATGTAGCTGCCTCAAATTCCATTTCTATTCCCTATCAGGATGCTTTCTCTTTGTGTCCCTCCTGGCAATTTCCAATCATAGACAGTTTTAATATTTCATGTTTGTGTCATTATGAAACTAGCAAGCCCAGCTGCTGTTTCTTGGTGAGATAACTATTTGTATGGATGTTGTTTGAGTTGTATTTTATGCTTGTCCTAAAAGATACTATTATATTTCTTGTAAATTTCCAGAAACATTGTTAAGGCAAAATTATATACTTGCCACTTGATTTCATTTAATTTAATCCCCATAGAATTGTTAAGAGGTAGGCACTATTTCCTATCTCTCAATTCCACAGATAAGGAAGAAAAAAGTGAGGCTACCAGAGGTTAAGTAACTTGGCCAAGGTTATGTTGCAGTGACAGAGAGGATTCAAACTTGGTTCCTTCTCAAAACAAAGCCTATACTTTTCCCTGTCAGATTCCCAGCAACCTCCCCTCTTTCCATTGACATTCTGAAAGCCTTCAAACTATTTCTAAACTTCCCTCAATCAAAACCTGCTCTCTGGGCTGTTTCATACTGAGATAGCAATTATTACTAGCACAATCTTTGGTGGGACTTACCTTCAAAAAAAACACTTTATTTTGTATTGGATTATAGCCGATTAACAATGTTGTAGTTTCAGGTTAACAACGAAGGGACTCAACCATGCATATGTATCCATTCTCCCCCCAAATCTCCCTCCCATCCAGGCTGTATGTGGGACTTACCTAGTTTAATCCAGGCATAGTCACATTTTAATATTGCTCAGATGTCTAAGCCATTGGTCCCCAACATGGCTGTGTATCAAAATAACTGCAGGGAGATTGATTGCTGGGTTTGTTTTCAGCAGAAATGCAGCAGCCTCATCCCTTTGAGCTTGCTAACTCCGTGAGGCTAGAGAGGGTCCAATTTCTAAAAGAACAAAGGTGATCCTGATACCCAAATAGGGTTGAGAATAATTCATTTTAAGAGGATCGAGTTTCATTGGTAGCCTATAACAAAAGGAAATTTGAGGAAGTTGTTGATCCAGAAGTTAACTCAATGTTGAGTACAAAAGTTAACTAATTTTTGCTTATTCTGTGTTATTAAGTATTCTGAGCTGGTAAAAGATCTGCCTGCAATGTAGGAGACCGGGATGCAATCCCTGAGTCTGGAAGATGCCCTGGAGGAGGGAATGGCAACCTACTCCAGTATTCTTGCCTGGAGAATTCCATGGACAGAGGAGCCTGGTGGGGTACAGTCCCTGGGGTTGCATAGAGTCAGACACAACTGAGCAACTAACACTTTTTGCACTAAAGAATATTATTCTAACGATACCATTAATCACCATCAAGGTAAGAAACGTCCGTCACTGCCAAAACTTTTCTTGTATCCCTTTATTTTGTGTGTGCACATGAAGCTAAGAATACTTAATGTAACATCTACCCTCCTAACAAATTTCAAGTGCACAATACATTATTATAACTGTACATCTCTACAGTTGTACTACAGATCTCTAAGACTTATTTATCTTGCATAACTATAATATTATACCCATTGAAAAGCTTCTTATTTCTCCACCCCTCCTATCTGGTAGCAATTAGCACTTTAGCTTCTGTTTTTATAAGTATGACCATTTTATATACCTCACGTCAGTTGAATTGTACAGCTTATTTCACTTATTATAATGGACTTTGAGGCCCATCTACGTTGCTGCGTATGGTAGGGTTTCCTTCTTTTTTAAGGCTGAATAACATTCCTGTGTGTGTGTGCATCACGTTTTCTTTACTTATTCATCCACTGATGGACACTGAGGTTTTTTCCTATATCTTGGCTGCTGTGAACAATGTTGCAATGAACATGAAATGGCAAACATCTCTCCAAGCTACTGATGTATTTTGGATGTACATACAGAAGTGGGTTTGCTGGATCATATGATAGTTCCGTTTTTAATTTTTGGAGGAACCATCATACTGTTTTCCGGAGTGGCTGCACCATTTTACATTCAACCAAATAGTGTAGAAAGTTTCCGGCTCCCACATAGACTCACCAGTACCTGATGTCTGTTTTCTTTGTTCTGTCCTATAGCCATCCTAAGTGGTGTGTGACAATACTTCATTATGGTTTTGACGTGCATTTCCCTGATGATGAGCGATGTTGAGCACCTTTCATATACCTTTTGGCCATTTTTATCTGTGGAGGAATGTCTATTCAAAGCATTTGTCCATTTTTTAACTGAGTTATATGGGAGTTTTTGGCTTTTGAGTTGTAGTTCCTTATGTATTTTAGAAATAAACCCCTTATGTGATTGATTATGGTTTACAGATACTTTCTCCTATTCAGTGGATTTCCACCTCACTCTGCTGATTGTTTTCTTTACTGTGCAAAAGCATTTTACTTTGATATAAACCCAGTTATCAAGTATTGTTTTTGTTGCCTTTGTTTATGGTGTTATATCCATGAAATCATTACCAAGATCATCAACATAAAGCTCTCACCCCATGTTTTCTTCTGAAAGTTTTACAGTCTCAGGTCTTGTCTTTAATCCAGTTGAATTGATTTCTCTGTATGATGTAAGGCAGAGGTCCAGTTTCATCCTTTTGCATGTGAATGTATAACTTTCCCAACACCATTTCCTGAAGAGAAGCTCCTTTCCCCCTCGTGTATTCTTGGTGCCCTTGTCCCATCCATTGACCATACATGCATGGGTTTATTTCTGGGCTCTCTGTTTGGTTCCATTGGCCTATATGTCTGTCTTTATGCCAGTGCCAAACCCCTAGTATCATACTGTGTCTTTGTAATTCAGTTTTAAGTCAGGAAGTTTTTGAGTTGTTTGTATACAAGAGCACTTTTCAATTTATCTTTCATAAGATACTACTTAAAACACTAAAAAAGAGGGGAGATTTTATGGCCAGTTATGTTTGAGAAATACTATATATTTTGTCTCCCTCACGGAGAGTCATAGCATTATAATTTAAAAGAATAACATACTATTATGTACGTATCATAAAATTCTGAAAAGCCTTAAAGTAAAGAAATAGGGAAATTTTGAGTTTCCCAACTATGATCACTTAAGAGCATATTCCTTTAATACCTCTTAACATTCTGCATTGCCTGTATTTTACAAATACACTTTGGGAGTACAGTAGTGAAGTTGTTGTGTCCCAAAGAAATTGATACAAGTGTATTATAAATATTATATCCCACATTTACTTATACTGTTCTAAGTCACCTCTTTAACAGGTCTAGATAACACTCTCACAGACTCTGGAAGATGAAGAAGAAAGTTGATGTGTTCTTTTCCTGTTACGCATGACCCTCCAAAGTGTTCACCTGGCATCTGCATTCCGTCTTGAGTACCTTTCTGCCCAATGCCATAATTTTTCCTCCTCTGAAATAACAATAGTGCTACTTTATTATAACCATTATATATTTTTTTCTGATTATAAAAGTGATACTTGTTTATTAATGAAAATTTAGTAAGCCCAGAGAAGGTCAACAAGGATATAAAAGTACTGAAAGCCTATACCCAGATAAACATTGCTTGTATTCCTATCGATATGCTTTGATTTTACACACATACACACACACATGTAAATTTACACACACATTCACCCATAAAGGAAATAGGTAGTACTCTGACAGGCTGAAATGCATTCCCCAAAATTCATATTTTGAAGCCCAATGCTCAGTGTGACTGTATTTGGAGACCAGGCCTTTAAACAGGGATACACACACATGGAAAAGACCATGGAAGGGCTGAATGAGAAGGGGACCGTCTGCAAACCCAAGAGAGCAGCCTCAAGATAAACAGACTAGTCTATTTTAAGGACAGCTGATTGGCAACCTTAATTCTATCTGCAACCTTACTTCCATTTTTGCTAGATAAGGTAACAGGCATAGGCTCCAGGAATTTGAATGAGGACATCCTCAGGGATTGGTGCGTTATTCTGTCTATGACATTGGTATCTAAGTTGATACTGAATGAGATCCCCTAGCACATGAGTGTGGATAAGAAAGAAAAGCAGTTTGATGCCTGAGGTTGGGGAGATAAGGTGGGACCAGCAAAGAAGACTGAGTAGAAGAAGGCAGAGAGGAAGGAGTAAAAATAAGGAAATGGGGTGGAGTCCAAGAAGCCAAATGAAGAAAACCTTTCAAGAAAGAAGGAATGCCCTGACATTCTAATGCACTCATAGGTGGAGTAAACAGGGGCTGAGAATGGACCATTGGCTTTGACGTGTGCAAGCCAAAGGTAACTTGGACAGAAGGTGTTTTATGAATTTTGTGGCAGTCTGTTTACCTACCACCTTGCTCACTAACACTATTCATATAAAGAGTTTCCTAATCAACTGAATGGAGTGAAGTCTTTTATTCTTTATAACCAGTATCTTCCATCATTATTTACATTATTCCTTCCTTATTTAAACCATCCTATCTTTCTTTTCCTCTGCCAGCAAAACTTCTTTATAACACCATCTTTGCTTCCTGGCTTCTTACTCTCTCTGGCACCCATTCCACTGAAGCTTATGTACCCACCTTTCCACCAAATTAAGTTTTAAGTTTCTGAGAGTGGAAGATCGCTACATGTTGCTAGGGGCTTGTTAAGAAGCACAGTGTGGCAAAAATCAGGCTGTACCTTAGATGGAAAAGCCAAGTTGTAAGGCAAAGAGAGTGATTTGTCCTCTCGTAAGTTCACAAGGTGGGAAGTTTTATCCTGATTGAGAAAAATAGCAGAAGTGTAGTTCTGAGGCCTTTGCACTCCTAATGACATCTTCCTGCTTTGTAGCTGTTATTGCCATTGTCTTGCTTTGTTAAAGCTGTGCTGAAGGAGGGAAGAGGATATTCCAAAGACAGGGGAGTTAGAAAGACACAACAGCTTCTCTGAGATTAACTTGGAAGGAGTAAGGAAGGGCACTCTTGCTAAAGTAGCTGAATTATTGACTACTGAGATGTAAGCAGGCAGGGAAGAGCTTTGATGCCAGGAGCCTGAGTCGTGGACCATGTGGCAGGCTCCCAGCATCTGAATTCCAGTGTGTGCTGTGATCTGTTGGGCTGAGTTCTGTCGCATTCACAGTACATTCAAAATGCTCAGAAGAAAAACCCAGGGCAGAGCTCTTTCAATAACATTGCTACCTTTAATATTTACATTGAATGCTTTACAGTGTACCAAGAAATTTTGCAAAGCTAAAAAACAGAAAAATCAACTGTAAAAAAAAACTATACTAAAATTTTTTATTGACATATAGTTGAATTACAGTATTGTATTACTTTCCAGTGTACAACAGTGATTTGGTATTTTTGTAGATTATTCTTCATATAAAGTTATTATAATATATTAGCTATATTCCTGTGCTTTACATTATGTTGACTTAAAAAAATGCACAACGTGAGAGTTGTGAGTTGAGTTTTATTGGGGGCAATATGAAGACTGCAGCCCTGGAGACAGTACCTCCGATAGTTCTCTTTGAGAAACTGCTCTGAAGAGGCAGTGGGGGAAGGTCAGTATATCTGTGATTTTGGTGAAGGGCGGGGAGTACATGCAGTCAAGCACGTTTATTTTTTGGAAAACTTCTGCTGGTCTTGTGAGACTTCTGCTAGTCATGAGAAACAGTCATCACCATGAAGGATTTTAGTGCTTTTCTAGGTATGAGGAGATAAAAGAATTGGGCTCATAAAGTCAGCTCCTGAGAATATCTAACTATCTGAAGATCTGTCCGGCCAGTTCTCCTGGAGCGCAGAGTGCTTCATTTCTGCTCTGCACCCTGAGCTCCTTCGGGGGATGTGGAAGATCAGCAGCAGCAGCAGCACATGATTTAGTCCTGTAAAGAGAGAAGGGAAGTGCCAATTTGTGGTTGACTATTAGTTCCTTGTAACTTACTTATTTTATATCTAGTAGTTTGTATCTCTTAATCCCACTCAGCTATTGTGCCTGTCCACCACCCTTTTATCTATAACCAATATTTTAATGCCTGCTTAGAAAGGAGGAGAAAAAGAGTTTTTACCCAAAATTTCACATCTATCAAATGACTACCTTGGACAGATTAAGCTTTTCTGAAGCTTGAAACTAAAATTGGAAAGAAATAGTAATTGTTCAGCAATTTAATAGCATAAAGGTTAGGACTCGAGATGACATTAAACATGCTATTAGAGAAAAATAATAGTAATTTAATGGGGAGAATATGGCAGCCATAGGTTGGTATGGAACTGCAAAACACCTTTCTCTGACTTGGAGAAATCATCATAAAGGGTAGTATTTGTTGTATGGCTGGCTGCCATATCTGCATTCTGAGGCTTAGAATAACTAGACTAAGAAGATCTTGACTCTTATCTCACACTACGTTGACACAATACTTCAATTGTATCACAGATCCAAATGTAAGGTAAAGCCATAGCATATCTTCAAGAACAAAACAAGAGGAAAATCTTTGTAACTTTCAGTTAGGTGAAGTCTTTTTGATTGTTAAGACTAACAGTAATCTTAAAAATATTTAGAGGGGCTTCCCAGGTAGTGCTAGAGGTAAAGAATCTGCCTGCCAATCCAGGAGACACAAAAGACGTGGATTTAATCCCTGGATCAGGAAGATCCCCTGGAGGAGGGCATGGCAACCCACTCCAGTATTCTTGCCTGGAGAATTCCATGGACAGAGGAGCCTGGTGAGCTATAGCCCATGGGGTCACAAAGAGTAAAGCCATAGCATATATAGAAAAACAAAACAGGAGAAAAACCTTTGTAACTTTCAGTTAGGCAAAGTTTTTTTATAAAGTTAAGACTAACAATATAAATCTTAAAAATATTTAAAACTTCCATTCTTAGAACATTGAACAGACAGGCCACAGACTGATAGAAAACATTGAAAAGATATGTATTTGATAAATAAATTGCATCTGGAATTCCTAATCTCAATTTAAAAAAAAGGAACTCAGTAAAAATGTCAGAAGATTTGAATGAATACTTGTCCAAAAGAAGTGTGAGTTGCAAATGAGCTGACAAAAAGAACCTATCATTTGCATTAGGGAGATGCAGATTAAAACCACAACGAGGTAGCACTATATGGCACAGAGTGACTGGAGCAGCATGTGCTGCAGGTGGGAATGCAAGATGGTGCAGTCACTTTGGAAAAGAGTTTGGCTGCCTCTTATAAAGTGAAATATACACAACATATGACCCAGCAATTTTCCTCCTGGTATTTGCCCAAGAGGAATGAAAGTATATGTCCACCAAATAACCTGTACACTAGAGTTTACAGAAGCTTTCTTCATTATTGCCCAAAATTAGGAAAAAATATAAGTTCCCATCAGCAAGTAGATGGTTTAATACATTGTGGTGCATCTGTGAAACATAATATTATAAAGGAATAAAAAGGAAAAAGTTAAAACCTTCAACAACATTCTGGAAAAGGCAAAACTGGTGATAAAAAGTAGACCAGGTGTTCTGGAAGCTGAGGGTATGTAGAGGGGCACCAGGGAACTTCTTGGGGTGAAGGAAATGTTCTATATTTTAATTGTAGTGGTGGTTACATGATTATACATTTTTGCCAAAACCCATCAAACCATACATTCAAAAAGGATGATTTTTGATGTGTGTAAATTATACTTCAATAGACCTGACTTTGGAGAAGGAAATGGCAACCCACTCTAGTATTCTTGCCTGGGAAATCCCATGGACAGAGGAGCCTGGTAGGCTGCCATTTATGGGGTCACAGTGTTGGACACAACTGAAGCGACTTAGCAGCCGCAGACTTGACTTAAGTCAGAGGAGAGACTGAATGTAAAGTAGAAGAAACTTATGGGGACAAAAATGGGTAGGTTCTATTCCAGATAACAGTGAGTCTTTTTAAAAGAAATTTTCCAAATAGCCACCCATGGATTGTGATTCATCCTGCCGTCGTCTTGTGGTCAGCACTGTATTCACTCACACTGTGTAGAAGTGAATGCTTTTAATGACATGGCAATGCCTCAAACATACAGATTTCACATAAACAAAGCTACATTTTTTACCCTTTTTCTAAAAACCAATCTGAAGATCTGGTAACATTGAGTGAGATTCCAATATGGAGTAACTTGGCTGAGCCAGGGGGGAGGAGGTGAGGGGGTTGCTTCTCTCCTTTGCCTGTCTAGCTCCCACAGGCATTTCTGTCTGCACATATGGCTTTAAATCCCTAACAGCACCACTATGCTGCTCTCTAAAGGCCACCCTGTTGAGTAAATGGAGATAGTAGATTTGGTGTGTGCGGCCAAATGCCGAGTCTTTACACCACCAGGAATCTTGAATATAGAATTTCATTTTTAAACATTTACCTTGGTTATAAAGTACTCTGCTGCTGCTGCTAAGTCGCTTCAGTCGTGTCCAACTCTGTGTGACCCCATAGACGGCAGCTCACCAGGCTCCACTGTCCCTGGGATTCTCCAGGCAAGAACACTGGAGTGGGTTGCCATTTCCTTCTCCAATGTACCTCCTAGAAGCACCTAAAGAAATCCCAGACCTAAGGCCTAAAAGCATTTGAGCAGAATTTAGTGTATACCTTGCGAAGTCCGTATTTGTCAGTAATACTCCAAGTCACAACTAGCAGTCACAATTAGAAAGGAACATTTAATTAAAATTGGAACTTTGGGTAACTGATAACACTTAAAAGATGTAGGAGAAAGAAAAAATCAGCTATCCCCCCCTTTTTTCCTTCATATGTTCCACAGTAAAAACTATCTTCTTATGGTTAAATGTTGTTAAAGTTGAGATGTTTTAATACAGACTTGTGTAGATGAGGTTAATATAACAGTTTACAGAAAAAGGTCAGAGTTACCTTATGGATATAGTGGCTAATCATAGGAGGTTTCTAATGGAAAAAAAAATAGCAGTTTAAGGAAGGAAAGTTCCCTTCCCCTCACCCTAGGTTACAATAGAGAGTATTTTCCTGCAGGGTCAGAGTGTTGTTTTGTGGGTGGAAGGTTAGAGATTACTCCTAGCTTTTTTCTTTTTTTTTTTTTAACGTGAACTCAAGCATGCCTATGGCTATCATCACATAGCTGTATAATAATGAGGAAATCATACATAAAATAAGGAAGAATGTTTCAGGAGAAGGCATAGATGCTTTTGATAGATTTTTTTCTGAAATCCAGAGTTTAATGTTATGACTCTTCTTATAGGGGAAAAAAAAAAGAAGCACCTGTGGTCTGTGGACCCACCCTCATATCACACAGCTTTAAAGCAAGTGATCAAATAAACTCTATAAAAATTTAATGTAAGGAACTGTCAACCTACTAACATAAATTCTGCTTTCTGGTTTAAATCCTGCTGTTTGCCCCACAGACAACACACACCCTGTGAGTATCATGAACAGTGTTATTGTCAATAGCTGAGTTATTTTCAATAGACAAACAGATGCTCATAATTTAGTCTATCGGCTTTTTTATTGTCTTTGTGACATAGTACAGAGTTACTAGGCTTCATACAAAGATAAATGCATATATGAGCCTTGCAGTTATCCCTCTTTTTACCAGCATTTTATTTATGCTTGCATACCAAAGCACAGTATAATATGTATCTGTCAAATGTTGCCGAGAGTCACTTCAAACACATGAGGTAGAGGAAAACAAGAGGATACCAAGATTTGTTACCAAGACCCCATCTGGTTCACAGAAGTCATTGCCCTTTTCCTGGTGGATAGAGAGCTGCAAACATTAAGAATAATAATTCATTAAAAAGGTCAGATTCCAAAGCTGCTCCTCTTGAAATCTGTTTGAACAGTTTAATAAACTGCTCAAAATGAAAGCGTACACAGGCCTTGCTTCTGGAGTATGAAAGATTTAGGAAATGGAAAACCACGACTTAAAAGAGAAAATCCTAGCAAATAGGGCTCTCCTCAGGGAACACTTGGGTTTTCTACAGATCTGTCTCCTGACCTACTCACCAGGAGTACTCATGTAATTAGTTTTCCAGACAAGCGAAGGCAGCCAAAGGTGCCCCTTCCTTACGACCAATATTACCAGGTTAAGTTTAACAATGCTTCCAAGCAACCAGATTTACCAAAATAAACTGTCAAGAAGGGCTGTCTGTTTCTTTTTAAACTCCACTTCATAGTATGAGCTGAATTGTTTGCTCTTCTCTTCCTGCCACCATCTCTTGACTCTGTGCACTTTCCTTTGGTTGAAATGCCTTTCTCATCCCATAATCTAGAAACTTCCAGGAGACCTTCCTTGACGCCTGAGACTGAATTATGGTTCTTGTCTGGACTCCCATAGCACCCTTCAGGCATTGATTAACTCAGCCGTCTCCACCAAAATATCGCTACTTTAGAACTGTAACCGTAGCATTTGATGTATGTTTTGTATTAGTACTTGAACTGATGTACAGAGTAGGCAGTCTGGAGAATGGAAGAATAAAACAGAAGCCACTTCAGGAAGCTACCACATAGGTTTGTTTGTTAGTCTTTGTACAGGATCTGTGAAATCGCAGTACATGCCTGTACTTTTAACAGAGTAGTTATGCCTATGCCACATCCCCACGGCAACTCCTGCAGAAGTTACGTGGATAACAATAGCCTGCTTACCTTGTTGTTCCCATTTGTAAAAAATTATTCAGACACAAGTGAAAGTACCTCATAGTTCCAAGATATTTGCAGCATGTTTTGATGTTTAAGAAGACAACGGCATGAAACCATTACAAATCTCTCATTTTCCATTAAGTTGGAAACATAATCATATTCCTGAATTAACAGATTAATAGTTCTGGAATAAAGGAAAAGGAGATGAAAATGTTCCTTTGTTTTTAAGTTCTCCCCATCCCACCTGGTAATCCGAAGTACTACTGAGACACAGAGAAAGAGGGATTTCTGTGGTTTTGATGCTTACTGTTGACCAATTATTTAAGAAGAGGGGACATGAGAAGGTGATCTCTTAATGCTCTGTTTCGAGTCTTTATTCCTGAGATGAAAGAGCAATGCTCGGTAGCACAAAACTTTGTATTTAAAAGCTAAGTATGACCATCAGCTAATTGTCCGCATAAGTGAGTTTTATAAAATTGTAGAATATTCCAGCAACACTCAGAACCTGAGGTGGAGATTGGCAAGCAAGGTAAGAAGGATGCAGGTGGTGGAGGTCACATGAACAATGGGAGTAAGACATCTGAAGTAATGTGTTGGGCTGTTTCTTCAGTTCTAAAATTTGTTCTTTGAACAATATTATCTTTAAAGGATGCTTTTAGCTATAAAATTATACACTGTTGCGCTTCTAAATCAGCCATTTTCTTCAGTAAGAAATGAAAATCATCATGCCTCTCCTTTCCTCGGTACCTTACAAAGAGTTTTTTCACATCCTTTGCCAAATGCAGTCAACTCTTAATGTTGAAAAGATGTGCGGTTTTTTCTTGAATAACGTTTAGATGCAACACATTCATTCACTTTCTTATTCCCCAAATGGGTCATTGGTTTCCACTCTGTCTGGTCCAGTGTGCCAAGAGATTGGGAAACAAAAGTGAGCATAATTTAAGCCTTGTGTTTTTGGAGTGTACGGTCTAATAAGACAAAGATATTAAATATACATATCGAATATATACTTACTGATATATATCTAGAAATTATATATTTTATGCAATTGTATATAATTACATGCATAGTTGTTTATGTAATTTTATTTACTTGCATATAATTAGAATTGCAAAAATCACTTAAAAGGAAGAGTGAAAACAGCGAGTTGAAATATTTCAGATAGGGCTGTGCAGGAGGGTCTGAGGGGCTAACATGTAACTGAGACCTGAAGCTTGTAAAGGAGGCAACCTTCCAAAGAACAGGGAAGGAATGCTCTGGACGGGAGGAATGGCACAAACGAAGGCTTCAAGGAGGAAAGAGGGGAGCATGTTGACCTCAGTGAACGCAGGCTGTGAGGCTGGAGCAGGGTGGGGAGTGGGGGGCAAAAGATAGGGCAAAAAGGGTTTGCAAAGGTCATGTCCTCTATGCCATAGTAAACAGTTGAGATTTTCTTCAGAGTGCAAAGAGAAAACAAGAACACATGTTGCACACGGTATGACAAGATCTTATTTATTTAACAGACTTCTCTGGTGTCTGGGTGGAGAGTGGGTTGTAGAGAGGAAGTGGGAGGGCCATGGCTGGGTAGAGGGGGTGGGAGAGGAGCATATTCGGGGTACAGGTTAGAGGTTGAACCAACAGGGCCCACTGGTGCTCTGGATACAGGACACCAGAGAGGAGGTGACACTTGGTTTCCGTCTTGAGGTTGGCTTGATTTGTCAAATGTCTCAGTCATTTGCTGAGACAGCAATGATGGAGGGAGAAATAGGAGGAGGAGGGGTGTAGAAGGGTGTGGTTTAGGTCCTGTTAACTCTGAGGAACCTGTGAGACCTGCAGGTGGGCACCTCCAGCAAGTGAGAGGATGCCATCGTCCAGGAGCTCCTAACAGAAGTCAGGCCAAGAGATAAACCTTGCAGGTCATCAGGGTATAAAGAGGACTTAAAGTCCTGGAGTGAAGGGATACAGAAAGCTCTAAGGAGGCAAATGGTTCTGTTCTTTGTTGGGAAGCTACGTAAATCAAGATTTTTCAGCCCATCTCATTTTTTCCCTGATTTTTAAAATTATGGTAAATACACATAACAGAAAATTCACCATCTTAAACCAACTTTTATAAGAATATCTGAGAAAATTCTTTAATAAAATATATCATTTTGCATTATAGCCATTAGAACTTTTTTCCAATTTTTTATAAAAATGTGGCAAAATACATGTAAGATAAAATTTACTGTCTTAACCATTTTTAAGCTTATAGTTCAGTGACGTTAAAACATTTATATTGTTGTATAACCACCACCTCCATTCATTTCTGAAACACTTTTCATCTCACAAAACTGAAACTGTGTACATTAAACACTAACTCCCTAACCTTCCCTCCCCACCAGCCCCTAGCAGTCACCATTCTATCTTTTGTCTCCATGATTTTAACCACTCTAAATACCTCATATAAATGAACCATTTGTAACTGGTTCCTTTAGCTTCATTCCTTCAAGTTTCATTTATGTTGTAGTGTAAGTCAGAATGTCTTTGCTTTTTAAGGCTGAATGATACTCCACATTTTGCTAATCCATTTATCTGTTGAAGGATACTTGAGTTGCTCCCATGTTTTAGCTGTTGTGAATAATACAGCCCACCTCATTTTTAAATTCCTAAACCTCACATAATCATCGGTCTGCCAAAAGATGTTTATTAAACACCTACTACGTTCACAGCAATGTGACATGAGCAAACCATGAACTGCTGATCTTAAAATTAGTGATTATTAATATTCTGATATGCCATTCAATGGCAAGTTAAAACTGTATTTGGTATTGTCTGAACTGATTTTGCTTTGTATTTTATATGTATTCATCAGAATCACTATAATGTTTCTGGAATTGAATTAGATTATACTACTTATAAAGTAATTTTTATGGGTTAAAGTCAAATTCTGGTTCCTTTGAAATATTTATGAAATAGCTAGAGTAATACAAACATAATTTTAAAAATACATATGAATATAGCACCTATCACATTTAAGGTGACTCATTTACATGTATCCTCCCTTTTTATAGGAAAGGAAGGTAGAGAGAATGTGTATAATCAGTAGGTTTTCTCTGAAAGAAATAGGTCTATTTCACACAAATAAAATTTACTGCAGAATTATACATGAAAAATTGTAATGAAAGTGTTCACAATTGAAACTTTACTGTAGGCATCTATTAGGTAGAAATGTTAGCTAGGAACCAAATTTCCTTATAAAATAACAGGAAAAGCAACCGGCATTTCTAATAAGCAAAGCCTCAAAGTTGCCACAAGCCATATTTTGTTCATGAATGCAGATTTAGTATATGCTTTTGCCTGCAGGGAACATTTACAGAAGGAACAATGCTCTAAGCAGTTTGGTGCATAGGGAGAGATTGTGTTTGTGAAAAGGAATATGTAAACCTCAATATAAGCAGACATTAAATATATATTAAATGATTGTGGTGACTCTGGAGAATTGTATTTACTATGCCTTTTTTCCTCTTTCTTGAAAATTGTTATTTACAATGTCTTTTGCTGAGACACTGTTTTATACTAAAAAATCCATACTTACTCCATATTGGAATGAGTGAGCACTTTAGGCAGTATTTGTATAAAAATGAGTGTTCTCTTATGTCAGAAGGCTGTTCCTTAGCATCCTCCAGTTGGTCACAAGTCACAAGCTGATTAATCCCAGAAATAGCATCTCCGAAGTGAAAAAAAAAGCTCCATGGCTTCATTTATTGATGAAAAACATCAAAGTATTTTCTCCACAAGGTCATAAATGCATTGCTGATGGGTTTTCAAATCGAAATATGATAATATTATGTTCTCCCCTCTTTGGGATTTCAACACACTTCCAATCAAAGCATCGACCAAGTCAGCTGTATTAGAGTGGTGTTTGGTTTTCCTTCCTCTCAGAGATTCATTGGGACAGATTCTCACCTCGCCACACGATCACACCAAAAATAACTTCAGAGGGGGCACCAGAGTAGGAAAACAATGAATAATATTGTTGATATCAGTATTGATCATTTGAATGAGATCATTAATTTTTCAACACAGAACAGGCCATCAGTATGTACTTCACTTTTAAGTTTATAAGTCATGGAACTCAGAAAAATCTGCAGATGGTCTGATAGGAGGGTTGCAGCGTAGGGATTTGCATTGGGCACAGAGGGCAAGTTAGCTCTGTGAATCACTGTTTCAGTCCACAAGTGCTTGGTAAGCCAGCCTCACATCTGCTCAGCTCCCTGATTAGTAGGTCTTCTCATTGCCCAGAGAGAGCATCTCCCCAGAAGGTGGAGCTGGGATGTGATTTATTGAATTTTTTAAAATATAAATTTATTTAATTGGAGGCTAATTACTTTACAACATTGTATTGGTTTTGCCATACATTGACATGAATCTGCCACAGGTGTACATGTGTTCCCCATCCTGAACCCCCCTCCCACCTTCCTACCTATCCCATCCCTCTGGGTCATCCCAGTGCACCAGTCCCGAGAACCCTGTATCATGCATCGAACCTGAACTGGCAATTTGTTTCACATATGATAATATATGTGTTTCAGTCCCATTCTCCCAAACCATCCCACCCTTGCCCACTCCCACAGAGTCCAAAAGACTGTTCTATACATTTGTGTCTCTTTTGCTGTTTCGCATACAGGGTTACCATTACCATCTTTCTAAATTCCATATATATGTGTTAGTATATTGTATTAGTGTTTTCCTTTCTGGCTTACTTCACTCTGTGTAATAGGCTCCAGTTTCATCCATCTCATTAGAACTGATTCAAATGTATTCTTTTTAATGGCTGAGTAATACTCCATTGTGTATATGTACCACAGCTTTCTTATCCATTCATCTGCTGATGGACATCTAGGTTGCTTCCATGTCCTGGCTATTATAAACAGTGCTGCGATGAACATTGGGGTACACGTGGCTCTTCCACTTCTGGTTTTCTCGGTGTGTATGCCCAGCAGTGGGATTGCTGGGTCATGGGTGACTGCAGCCATGGAATTAAAAGATGCTTACTCCTTGGAAGAAAAATTATGACCAACCTAGATAGCATATTGAAAAGCAGAGACATTACTTTGCCGACAAAGGTCTGTCTAGTCAAGGCTATGGTTTTTCCAGTGGTCATGTATGGATGTGAGAGTTGGACCGTGAAGAAGGCTGAGCGCCAAAGAATTGATGCTTTTGAACTGTGGTGTTGCAGAAGACTCTTGAGAGTCCCTTGGACTGCAAGGAGATCCAACCAGTCCATTCTGAAGGAGATCAGCCCTGGGATTTCTTTGGAAGGAGTGATGCTAAAGCTGAAACTCCAGTCCTTTGGCCACCTCATGCGAAGAGTTCTCTCATTGGAAAAGACTCTGATGCTGGGAGGGATTGGGGGCAGGAGGAGAAGGGAACGACGGAGGATGAGATGGCTGGATGGCATCACTGACTCAATGGACGTGAGTCTGAGTGAACTCCGGGAGTTGGTGATGGACAGGGAGGCCTGGCGTGCTGCGATTCATGGGGTCACAAAGAGTCGGACACGACTGAGCAACTGAACTGAACTGATGGCAGTTCTGTTTCCAGTTTTTTAAGGAATCTCCACACTGTTCTCCATAATGGCTGTACTAGTTTGCATTCCCACTAACAGTGTAAGAGGGTTCCCTTTTCTCCACACCCTCTCCAGCATTTATTGCTTGTAGACTTTTGGATAGCAGCCATTCTGACTGGCGTGAAATGGTACCTCATTGTGGTTTTGATTTGCATTTCTCTAATAATGAGTTTTTAAGAGACTAATTATAACATAGCTAAAGGGAGCCCCTTCCCTTTCTAACATTTTCTCCTTTTTCTGAGTTTATATAATTCCACGCAATAAAAATCATACACCTTGGCCGTCACAGACGGGGTCTGTATCTTCTCAGGCAGATATGATTTGCACTAAATCCCCTATGGATTTGGTTTCTCAGGTGGCAGTCTCCTTCTACCCTCTTCCCTCCAATCCTCTTGACAGTTCCTGCAGCATTTCCTCCAACTCTGATCCATTTATTTAATGTTGCATCAACATGGAAAGTTTCACGTATCTAATGCACAGAGAGGTTTCAGTAAATGAAGAAAAACGCACACCCTGAATAGGATGGAAGGGCAAGGTTACTATGGTTACTTCAGATATGGGGCTTCTACATATGTAAATTGTCTTCTGTGGAAGAGTGCAAAAGAAGCTGGCCTCTGAAGACACTTAAACCAATTCCTCAAAAGACTTCATTCAGAGCCTCATTTACAGCTGAATAAAACCTTGCCTGCTTTTTTTCTCTGCTTCCCCAGTTATCTTTTTAAGTCTCTTTGTTTATATTTGAATATTCTCCTTCTCCTATTCCTTCTCCCTTTGTCCCCTGTGTGAACTGGTGATATGGACATGATTGAATAACTAGAAATCTTTTTGTATTCGATGGAATGTTACCATAGTCGACTGACAGTTGACCATTGTGCAGAAGTTGTAATGGACAAGCTCCACATATGAAATGAGTACCCAGAAGTCCAAATGTATAAATTAATGAAGAGTAATGTGGCCATGATTTCTTATCAGTGAATTAAGGAGTGTTAATTTCACTACTAAGACTGTCAGAAGTCATACCATTCAAGTTGTTATTTTCTATTCAGTGTTTCCATGTTTGCCAGAATTATAGAAGAAAAATACCTTTAGAAATATATAGACCACTTGTGAAAAACAGGAGAGAGAAAGTAAGCCACAGTCTAGAAGATATTAGGCAGATAGATTAGATAGACGAATAATCTGACAAAGAGTTCATATTCAGTATAAACAGTTCTTAAAAATCAATAAGAAAAGTCAGAAAACCCATTTGTAAAATGGGGAGAAGACTTGAACTGTGTGTCAAAGAGAGATTGACAAATGGCAATAAATAGGTAACACCATCATTAGTCATTATGGAAATGCAATTTAAAGCCACAGTGATATATATACCATTACACACACACCCCCCATGGTTTAAATGAAAGTCTGCACCAGGAATTAGCCTGAATGTGAAACAACTACAACACTTAGGCACTGTTACTGGGAGTAAAACCATTGTTTTAAAACCATCTGCCAGTATCCATTAAAGCCAAAAAGAAGCACATCCCATGACCCCAAAATTCCTGTATATATACTGAACAGAATTGTAATTGTAAACCAGCTTTACAACAAATGCTGTAGCCATGTTATTTATTAATAGCTCTCAACTAGAAATTGCCCAGGGCTTCCCTGATAGCTCAGTTGGTAAAGAATCCACCTGCAGTGTAGGAGACCCTGGTTTGATTCCTGAGTTGGGAAGATCCACTGGAGAAGGGATAGGCTACCCACTCCAGTATTCTTGGGCTTCCCTTGTGGCTCAGCTGGTAAAGTATCCACCTGCAATGCAAAAGACCTGGGTTTGATCCCTGGGTTGGGAAGATCCCCTGGAGAAGGGAAACAGTAGCTATTTTGGTATTCTGGCCTGAAGAATTCCATGGACTGTATAGCATGGGGTCGCAAAGAGTCGGACATAACTGAGCGATTTTCATTTTCAGAAATTGCCCACCTATCAGCAGCTGATTAGGTAAAATGAGTTATACATTGAAGTACTATACAGCATTGAAAACAAACTCCTAATGTTTTTATGAATTAATTTCACAAACATAATTTTGAGTGAAAGAAGACAGGCACAAATGAGTACATACTGCATAATTCCAGTGTTATAAAGAAAGTTCAAACATAAACAAAACTGATTCGCCCTGTTAGAAGTTAGAATATGCTTATTTGTGGATAGGTTTAATCTCTGGAAGAAGATAGAAAGTGGGCTTCTAGGGTTTGAGTAATAACATTTTTCTTAATCTGGGTGCTGGTGAGTTGGGAATTAAATACTTGCATTTACTCCTTCTACTAATAAAAGAGCCCAGTCTTTTAATTCCCAGTCTGACCAGAAGATTATACCTGAGGAAAGCTGATCAGAAACCAAGGTGGACCCTTTAAAGGGAAATGCAATTATTTAGGAGAGTAGGGTGAGATAGGTATGCAGATCAGACAGAATCACTTAAGGTAAGCAACAGATGTTGTCACCATCCCTAAAGTTTTGTTGGCTTTGAATGACCTGGTGCTCTGCTGTGATTGCCCTTGAAATCAATCATGACGGTTTCTGTGGACTTCTTGGGTAGCAGCTCAGGTCAGAGTTGGCTTTTCCTCCTCCTCACCCTGTTATTTAGTTTTCTGGTCATAAACACAGTTCACTTTGGCCATAACACAGTGAGTTTGAGATACTGGCCAGACCCAAGTATGAGGGCTTTGCCAAGTGAGTTTGGAAAAGTAAAGAATCTGATTGATTGTGGCTACTTTTAAATTTCTCTAGGGTGCCAAAATAAACTTGTCTAAGTGACAAATCAGACAAGATCTTTTTAGTTCAGCAACAGATTGACTGAACTTCTGAAAAGCAGGAGTTAGAAATGGTAGTAAATGGCAGTCACATGAGAAAAGAATATTCAATGATGCCATTTGGTGCAGAAATTCCACCACTAGTTGTAAAGTTTTCTTTGAATATGTTAGACTGATAAGGATGACAGAAAATAAGTGTATTTTTTTCCATCACTTTCCTTTAAACCCTGCTTGAAAATGATTTTCAAGTGTGGTCCTCAGACAAGTAGTATCAGCGTCATATGGGCACTTGTTAGAAATGCAGATTCTCAGGCCCCACCTTCACCTGCTAAATCCAAAATTCTCGGGGTGGGGCCCAGACACTGGTCTTCTCAGAAGTCCTCCAGGTAAGTCTGACCCATGCTAGAATTTGAGAAAGTTATATGTCAGCTTCATTCTTCAGTGTCTTTGTTGGAGGGAGAAGGACATGTGGCTTACATAGTCTTCATGTTGGGTTTTAGGAAAGAAATATCTATTATAAGAAAACAATTAAGGTTTTTCAAAGAGTGCTGAAGGCACCACAGGGTTGAAAGGGGCCTCTGCTGGGAAGATCAGCAGTTATTAATTCTGGGTGCACACTAGAGACACCAGAAGAGATTTAAAAAAATAATATCTAGGCCTCATCCCCAGAGATTGTGATTTCGATCTTGAGTGAAGCCCAATACATCAGTATATTTTTTATAAAGTGTCCCTAGCCTAACAAAGGGCTTCCCAGGTGGCTCAGTGGTAAAGAATTTGCCTGCCAAGCATGGAGACATGGGTTTGATCCCTGGCTCGGGAAGATCCCTTGGAGAAGTAATGGCAACCTACTCCAGTATTCTTGCCTGGAAAATCCCATGGACCAGAAGAACCTGTGGACTACAGTCCATAGGATCTCAAAAGAGTTGGACACAACTTAACAACTAAACAACAAACCTTACAGAAAGTCGGAGTTGAAAACCAGCGATTTCGTTCACCAGACTCCTATGTCTGATGATACAGTTATTCTTTTTTTTGAAGAGTTGCTTCCCCAGGCCACAGGTTCAGTTTTCTGTTCACTTCAGTTTTCTGTTTATCTTCATGTCTAATCAAAGTCTCTCTTTCTGTGGTTTGACTCATTTGACTCAATTGATTTTAAAATACTTGTTGATTACCTGCAGTGCAGCAAGTAGGACTGTGAAATGAGTGGTCGTCCATCTGGCCCACCTGATTCTCATCTGGTTCTTCAGAAATATCAAAGTGTTTTTGTGTATAGTTGAGTTGGTGGGGCTCTGGGCTCCATCTGATATGAATTTGAATGCCAGCCTCAACCCTGATTTTGAAAGAAGACCTCTTTCAAAGAATCTCTAACAATCTTGGTTTAACTTTGTCTCTAAACGTGTTGGTTTCCTCATTGATAAATAAGGATAGTCCAGTCGTGACTCACAGTACTTTATTGCAAGGATTAAATGAGACAGTGGAACTCTTAACACAGCACGTGGGATACTGGTAAGGTCTCAGCATCCAGTCTCCATTACTGAAGGCCCATTTCTGGCTGGCTGTCGCATCTCAGCCACTGCTCTGGAATTGGAGTGTCAGATTTCAGTCCCAGTCTACTTTCAGAAGCTAACTATATGACCTTGGGTACATCATGTAACCCCTCTAAGCCTCAGACTCCTCATTCATAAATCGGGGATAATTTTAATACCTCATGTGAAAACTGCATAAAGTAAGCACCAGAGATTATTTAGCCCAATGTAAAGCATTTCCCAGTTATTACAGTAGCATAATTTCATAGACTGATACGGATTTAAAAATCTTTTCAGGACAGTTATTTAAGGGCTTTCAGGATTTACACGCCTAGATAATTGATCTTCCATTAAGTTAGTATTTGGGTTGAGACTGGGTTTGGGTTAGCATTGCAGTGAGTATTAATTTAAACACAGTTCACTGTGTGTCCAGGGGGTTATGGTACAGAAGTAAACAAGCTGGCTTTACCTCTTCCCAGTTGCCAGTCCTCCCGGAAGCCTCCTATGTCCTCCAGAGCTTCTCCCTCTAAGAGCCCTCCTTCCTTCCATCACACGTGCAGCTCTCACAAGTGGGGCCGAGGCCTGGCCTGACAGAGGAGCAACCTGATCTATAGTCTAGCTTCAGTCTCCCTTTCTCTTCCCCCCACCAAGGACTAAATTCTCCTGATATTCAGGAAACATACCACCTTCCCTCAAATGTGGTTAAGTCTCCAAACCCACTAAAACCTTCCCCTTCCTAATGGCTTCTAATTTGAGAACCAGTACCAGTCATTCTTCTATCTCTGGTGCTTGGAGACTAAACTATTTGTTATGCCCATCTGTGAGGGAACCAATTCAATTAAATTTTGAGATAAGTGCACATGAAGCATAATTGAGAAAAGACAAGAGAAGCTTGCCTTAAGAAATGACGAGTTCTTGGTGACTGTATGACTGCTGGTGTTGTGATTCTGTGCCTTCCAAATGTGCCTGCTATGCATGAGTCATGTGGTCTTATGCCAATTTGTGCAAACCGTTGTCAGTGCTTCCAGGCTGATTTCCCTGTCTCTGTGTATAAACGATAGTTCAGGATAGTTAATGGCAGTTCCATGTGTTCACTGATTGGAGAAGCACTGAGGGAGGAATTAAAGGGATTATCCGAAGTGCTTCCATTATGATTTGAAAGAATTCAAAAGTCTTTCAAAGGAGCAACCTGATACACAGTCAGACAGGAACCAATTTTTTCTTTTATTCCCAAAGTATACTAGCAATGTATTAGAAAGTATTTCATTGATAATCAACTACTAACTAAGCCAGTTGGGTATTGTCAACTTCCTGGGTGTCCATCAAAAACTGTTCTGTCTTAAAGGAGCCTCCCCCAGTGGTCCAGTCCTTACTAGGCTTCCTAAATTAGTTGGATTTACTGAATTTGTAGGACTTTTGAAGGTCATGAAGCCCAGCTCTTGGCTAAGCATGTTTCACTGTCTAATAGCTCTGTAAGTAAACATCTGGGCCATTCTGGAAACCTGGTTTGGCCAACTTTATCTGAGGCTTTCAGTTCAGTACAGTTCAGTCGCTCAGTTGTGTTTGACTCTTTGCAACTGCATGGACTGCAGCATGCCAGGCTTCACTGGACATCACCAACTCCTGGAGCTTGCTCAAATTCATGTCCATCAAGTTGGTAATGCCATCGAACCTTCTCATTCTCTGTCATCCCCTTCTCCTCCTGCTTTCAATCTTTCCCAGAATCAGGATCTTTTCCAGTGAGTCAGTTCTTTGCATCAGGTGGCCAAAGATTTGGAACTTCAGCTTCAGCATCAGCCCTTCCAATGAATATTCGGAACTGATTTCCTTTAGGATTGGCTGGTTTGATCTCCTTGCAGTCTAAGGGACTCAAGAGTTTTCTCCAACACCACAGTTCAAAAGCATTTTCCACAGTTTATTGTGATCCACACAGTCAAAGGCTTTGGCATAGTCAATAAAGCAGAAATAGATGTTTTTCTGGAACTCTCTTGCTTTTTCCATGATCCAGCGGATGTTGGCAATTTGATCTCTGGTTCCTCTGTCTTTTCTAAGTCCAGCTTGAACATCTGGAAGTTCATGGTTCACATACTGTTGAAGCCTAATTTGGAGAATTTTGAGCATTACTTGCTAGTGTGTGAGATGAGTGCAATTGTGTGATAGTTTGAACGTTCTTTGGCATTGCCTTTCTTTGGGAACTGACCTTTTCCAGACCTTTTCCAGCCCTGTGGCCACTGCTGAGTTTTCCAAATTTGCTGGCATATTGAGTGCAGCACTTTCACAGCATCATAGCACATGTATACTGAGTCTTGTCTGTCTCTTTTGCAATCCTTTGGACTGTAGTCTGCCAGGTTCCTCTGTCCATGGGATTTTTTAGGCAAGAATACTGGAGTGGGTTGCCATTCCCTCTTCTAATGGACCATGTTTTGTCAGAACTCTTCACATGACCCATCTGTCTTGGGTGGCCTTTGCGCAGCGTGGCTCATAGTTCATTGAGTTATGCAAGCCCCTTCACCACAAGGCTGTGATCCATGAAAGAGAGTGTCTATCACTAGTGGATGCTTTATACTTACTCAGTGGTTGAGTAATGGATAGATAGATAGATGGATAAACAAATGGAACCACAAAATGTGGATAGGTGGTTGAAAGGCTTTGAAATTGAAAGTGTTAGTCATTCAGTCATGTCTGACTCTTTGTGACTGCATGGACAGTAGTCTGCTAGACGCCTCCGTCTGTGGAATTCTCCAGCCAAGAATACTGGAATGAGTTGCCATTCCCTTCTGCAAGGGATCTTCCCGACTCAGGGATTCAATCCAGGTCTTCTGAATTGCAGACAAATACTTTAGCAACTGAGCCACCAGGGAAGAGCAAAAACAGTGAAAGTGTTAGTTGTTCAGTCATGTCCAACTCTTTGCTACCCCATGGACTGCAGGCTTCTCTGTGCATGGAATACTTCAGACAAGAATACTGGAATGGTTAGCCATTCCCTTTTCCAGGGGATCTTCCTGACCCAGGGATTGAACCCGGGTCTTTTGCATTGCAAGTGAATTCTTTACCATCTGAGCCACCAGGGAAGCCCTAAAAGGCTTTATGTAATGTATATTGAGCTAGTGGTCAGGAAACCTGGTTTCTAACCCCAAATGTTTAGTTAACTTGCCTCTAATATTGGATAAGACCCTTCTCATTTCTTGTTCTGTTTCCTCATTTGCACAATGTCTATGAGTCCATTAGATTCAAAATATAATTGAATATATGATTCAGCTCCCTCAATGTGGACCTTAAATATGCCCCCACCTGGAAAAGAATAACTTTTCCCATGTACCATCTGTCTCTCTACTCCTAGTAGTAAGACCATTCAGTCAGAGCAGTTGAGTCTTGGACAATAAGATGGCACTGATTGAAGTTATTTACCGTGGGGCCTAATGGTGAATGGCAGGACTTCCCTGTTGCCAGTATTTTTATTTTCCTTCTGCTGTTGTAGTTGTTGAGTACTTTTTCATTTGCCTGAAAGTTCTAGATTCATGCTCAAGGAGTAGTTAAGAGATAATGAAGAAGAGAGAGGGCACACTTGGCTCAAGAGCAGTGAATTTGGGAAGCAACATAAGCCATTATCACTTTATCATTGAACGTGGTTGTGAAGAGCAGGAGCCTTGCTCAGAATTAGAAAGATTCATATCCTGGCTCAGCTACTTGCTCTCGTTCCTTGGGCAAGTGAGTATAAATGAAGAAAATAATGAAACCTTCCTGAGATTGAGATTATTATGGGAATTAAAAGGAACAATCCGTGTATGTAAAGGATTTATCATAGCGCCTAGCTCATAGTAAGCTTCTTACAAACATAAAATGTCAGCCTCATTACCATCATTTTCCATGATAAATTGGGGTGGGTGTTACTAGTTTCCTAAGGCTACCATAACAAATTACCACAAACTGAATGGCTTAAAACAACAGAGATTTATTATCTCACCAAATTTATTTTGGAGGCCAGAAGTCTAAAATCAACTTGTTGGCAGGGCATTGCTTATTCTGAATACTCAAGGGGGGAATCCTTCTTGCCTCTTCCTAGCTCCTGGTAGTTGCTGGAAATCTTTGCTTCCTTGGCTTGTAGCTCAGTTTTCCTAATTGCTGCCTCCATATTCACATGGAAAATTCTGAAAGAGATGGGAATACCAGACCACCTGACCTGCCTCTTGAGAAACCTATATGCAGGTCAGGAAGCAACAGTTAGAACTGGACATGGAACAACAGACTGGTTCCAAGTAGGAAAAGGAGTACGTCAAGGCTGTATATTGTCACCCTGCTTATTTAACCTATATGCAG
>NW_011494766.1:234280-238282 GCF_000754665.1 Bison bison bison | reverse complement strand
CACCTCCTGTGAAGAGTTGACTCATTGGAAAAGACCCTGATGTTGGGAGGGATTGGGGGCAGGAGGAGAAGGGGACGACAGAGGATGAGATGGCTGGATGGCATCACCGACACGATGGACATGAGTTTGAGTGAACTCCAGGAGTTGGTTATGGTCAGGGACAGTTGGTGATGGACAGATGCTGCAATTCATGGGATCGCAAAGAGTCAGACACAACTGAGCGGCTGAACTGAACTGAACTGAACTGAATTCACATGGTATTCTCCTTTCTGTATCTCCATGTCGCTTTCTTATAAGGACAGCACTTACTGAATGTAGGGTCAACCCTAATCCAGTATGATATCATCTTAACTAATTCAAAGTCCTATCTCCAAATAAGGAAATAAGTCACATTCTGGTGCTGTAGGTAGAAATCTGGAGGGACACTCTTCCATCCAAATATTCTTGTGGTAACTTCTTCATCTTCCCCACCACATTTCCACTCATATCTCATATATGTACTAGAACCTCCATATCATTCTAGAAACTTCCAATGCTATTGAGAGTTGAAATAGGAAGCATTGCCATCAATATTCGAAATTCAAAGAAGTTTTTCCCTTTTCATTTGTAGAATAAAAGAGTTAGAACTATGACCGTGAAATCCTTTCCAACTAGCCAAGTGTCAAATGATCTTTTCTTCACTCCAAATACCTGTGAGTATTCAGAGGGACGCTAATTTGAGTAGTGTTGATCAGTGTGAAAGGAACAGGATTGCAAATACCAGGTAAGCATTTTCAATTTGTTGATAAATGTGTGAAACTCCTATGGCAGGTGCAAGAGAAAGTGCCAATTAAAAATTAGCCGCCGTCCACATTTGTAGATTGTGTTGTTGACTCCAGCAGTTTGCTGGTGCCTATTAAAGCAGGAGCTGACAGGTAAATTTCCTCTGCTGGGCTCTTCTGTAGGTCAGGAAACAGTACTGCACAGCTTTTGGAATCCATCCAAACCATTTAATGAGTCCTTCCTTGGCTGTAGATGCTGTAATTCAACCCTCTTGCTTTGTTAAAAACTGTTGTTAAAAGTGTAAATGTGACTTTTGGTGATGTTCAGGAATCAGAGAAATACAAGCTTTCCATTGAAAGGGAAGGTAAAGGTTACCTGATCATTCTTGTCTTAAAGCTTGTATCCTTGCTACACTCTTGTTATTGTGTCACCTGAGATGCTGTAAGAAACTCACTTCTCTAGGGGTGGTTTGCTTTTCAGAAATGTCTTTCTGTTAATAGTTAGAATAAAGGAAATATGTTTTGATCTGGTTATGTCAGTCTCAACTCATTTTTAGGTATTTGAGCACCATCTTAAAGAATCTTGAAGTTCTGACAGCTGCAAGATTGTTGCCGTTTATACATTGCACCTCTCTAACATGTGTTGAGATTCTAGTTTGAGAGATTTTTACCTGCAATGTAGCTCCACCCTCAGGCATTGCTGGGGCTCTAACCAGCCTGTTGGGCTTCTCAGGTGGTTCAGTGGTTAAGAATCCACCTGCCAATGCAGGAAACGCAAGAGACGTGGGTTCAATTCCTGGGTCAGGAAGATCTGGCATAGGAAAGGGCAACCCACTCCAGTATTCTGGCCTGGAGAATTCCATAGACAGAGGAGTCCGGTGGGCTACAGTCCATGGGGTCACAAAGATTTGGACACGATTGAGCATGCACACATACGCCAGCCTGTTATGGAACACTTGTCCTCCAAATAGTGAACCTCACACCTTCTGACAAGTGAGAAGCAGCTTCTAGTCAAAAGGCTAAATCTTTTAGATCATTAAGAGCAGTGATTCTCTTAACTTGAAAGTACTTATGAATTACCTCTGATATTGGTAAATTGCAAATTCTTTTTCTGGAGATAGAACCTGAGATTCTTTCTTTTTTTTTAATTGAAGTATAGTTGATTTACAATGTTGTATTAATTTCTGTTGTACAGCAGTGATTCAGTTTTATATATATATACACATTCTTTTTATATTCTTATACATTATAGTTTATCATCAGATCAGATCAGTCGCTCAGTCGTGTCTGACTCTTTGAGACCCCATAAATCGCCGCAGGCCACGCCTCCCTGCCGGGGACCAGCCCCGGCTGATCCAGGGTATTCGAAGGAGAGACGGCGTAGGCGAGGGTCAGGATACAATAGCTTCAATTAGATATTAATTAAAGATATAAAGAGTAATAGAATAAGGATAGCTCAGTAGGAAAATTCAGTGGAGAAAAGAGGCTGAGTAGCTTGGTTTACGCAGGAGACCAATAAAACTTCAAGACAAGAAGTTTGCACCACTTACATAGGCCGCAGGCGTCCTTCCGTTCTCCCGAAGGAGAGGAGACACTGAGGCCTCCCCGGTCGGATCTTAGAAGCCCAGGCATAATTAGTAAGCATGGTGGGTTCCGCGCTCCAGATGGAGACTCAGCCAGAGGGAGAGAGAGACATGGGGAGACCAGTATTTTGAGAAACTGATCCCTATTCTTTATTTTCCAGAGTCTGTTTTTATACACTGAGATGTTATACAAAAGTCACGTGGGGACAGCAGTCCTGACTTTTATTAAAGTCAGGTGCTTCACACAAATGTATACAGAGGTCTTAGGGGTGTTACATCATCTTCTGGCCAGGGGGGCCTGCTGACAATTTACGACCCTCTCCTTGTGACAGCGGTCAGTCAATCAGGACACTTATTTCTCCAGGGCTGATTATTCTCAAAACAGACGCCACCCAAATAAAGTTACATTCCTACAGGGTGAGGGTGTAGTGGGTTTTAGTTAAGGAAAGAATTTACTTAGCCTAAGGTCTAACGTGATTAATATCAAAGATTAATTCTATATATTCATTAATGTGTATAAGGGCAGGGGATGTGGAGACTTAGCAATAAACATTGACTCAACAAATGAAAAACCCTTCACCAACACAATTTCTAATTAGCCCATTATACTTATACTAATAGTTTTCTAACTTTTCTAAGGAACCTGTTTTTAGAAGGTTTAAAGCATCTTGTGCTGTGAGCGATCACATGTGGCCGGACAAGCCTGTCAGGCAGGCTAGAGAACCTTCAGAGGAGTTTGTAGGTTAAAACACTCTTATCACGCCCAGGAATTGTTATTAACTGGAGCTCTAGGTTAACTCCTTCTCCGAAAGAGGTAGTGGGGGACAGCCCCCCGTAAAGTCAGAGGTGTAGGTAAGAGCACAAAGTAGTAAAGTAGGCAGGCTCTGGTTATGGGGGTAGACGCTCGAGGATTTCCAGGGGGACTCCTGAGGCTCGATCCCGCCTTTGCGTATGTCGAGCCTCCTTCCTCATGACCTTTGTCACGGGTGGAGTACCTCACTCTGGCCCCCAACACCTCCCTGTCCATCACCAACTTCCGGAGTTCACTCAGACTCACGTCCATCGAGTCAGTGATGCCATCCAGCCATCTCATCCTCCGTCGTTCCCTTCTCCTCTTGCCCCCAGTCCCTCCCAGCATCAGAGTCTTTTCCAATGAGTCAACTCTTCGCATGAGGTGGCCAAAGTACTGAAGTTTCAGCTTTAGCATCATTCCTTCCAAAGAAATCCCAGGGCTGATCTCCTTCAGAATGGACTGGTTGGATCTCCTTGCAGTCCAAGGGATTCTCAAGAGTCTTCTCCAACACCACAGTTCAAAAGCATCAATTCTTCGGCACTCAGCCTTCTTCACAATCGAACTCTCACATCCATACATGACCACAGGAAAAACCATAGCCTTGACTAGACGAATCTTTGTTGGCAAAGTAATGTCTCTGCTTTTGAATATGCTATCTAGGTTGGTCATAACTTTCTTTCCAAGGAGTAAGCGTCTTTTAATTTCATGGCTGCGGTCACCATCTGCAGTGATTTTGGAGCCCCAAAAATAAAGTCTGACCCTGTTTCCACTGTTTCCCCATCTATTTCCCATGAAGTGGTGGGACCGGATGCCATGATCTTCGTTTTCTGAATGTTGAGCTTTAAGCCAACTTTTTCACTCTCCA
>NW_011494766.1:214949-233895 GCF_000754665.1 Bison bison bison | reverse complement strand
CTGGAACTCTCTTGCTTTTTCCATGATCCAGCAGATGTTGGCAATTTGATCTCTGGTTCCTCTGCCTTTTCTAAAACCAGTTTGAACATCAGGAAGTTCACGGTTCACATATTGCTGAAGCCTGGCTTGGAGAATTTTGAGCATTACTTTACTAGCGTGTGAGATGAGTGCAATTGTGCAGTAGTTTGAGCATTATTTGGCATTGCCTTTCTTTAGGATTGGAATGAAAACTGACCTTTTCCAGCCCTGTGGCCACTGCTGAGTTTTCCAAATTTGCTGGCATATTGAGTGCAGCACTTTCACAGCATCATCTTTCAGGATTTGGAATAGCTCAACTGGAATGCTGTCACCTCCACTAGCTTTGTTCATAGTGATGCTTCCTAAGGCCCACTTGACTTCACATTCCAGGATGTCTGGCTCTAGGTCTGTGATTATACCATCGTGATTATCTGGGTCATGAAGATCTTTTTTGTACAGTTCTTCTGTGTATTCTTGCCATCTCTTCTTAATATCTTCTGCTTCTGTTAGGTCCATACCATTTCTGTCCTTTATTGAGCCCATCTTTGCATGAAATGTTCCTTTGGTATCTCTGATTTTCTTGAAGAGATCTCTAGTCTTTCCCATTCTGTTGTTTTCCTCTATTTCTTGGCATTGATCGCTGAAGAAGGCTTTCTTATCTCTTGTTGCTGTTCTTTGGAACTCTGCATTCAGATGTTTATGTCTTTCCTTTTCTCCTTTGCTTTTCGCTTCTCTTCTTTTCACAGCTGTTTGTAAGCCCTCCCCAGACAGCCATTTTGCTTTTTTGCATTTCTTTTCTATGGGAATGGTCTTGATCCCTGTCTCCTGTACAATGTCACGAACCTCATTGCATAGTTCATCAGACACTCTTATCTATCAGATCTAGGCCCTTAAATCTATTTCTCACTTCCACTGTATAATCATAAGGGATTGGATTTAGGTCATACCTGAATGGTCTAGTGGTTTTCCCTACTTTCTTCAATTTAAGTCTGAATTTGGCAATAAGGAGTTCATGGTCTGAGCCACGGTCAGCTCCTGGTCTTGTTTTTGCTGACTATATAGAGCTTCTCCATCTTTGGCTGCAAAGAATATCATCAGTCTGATTTTGGTGTTGACCATCTGGTGATGTCCATGTATAGAGTCTTCTCTTGTGTTGTTGGAAGAGAGTGTTTGTTATGACCAGTGCATTTTCTTGGCAAAAGTCTACTAGTCTTTGCCGTGCTTCATTCCATATTCCAAGGCCAAATTTTACTAAGTATAGTTCTCTGTGTTATACAGTAGGACCTTGTTGTCCATATATTCCATATATAATAGCTTCCATTTACTACCCCCAACTTCCCACTCTACCACTCCTCCAGCTGCCTCCCCCTTCTCAACCACAGTCTGTTCTCTATGTCTGGGAGTCTGTTTCTGTTTCATAGATAAGTTCGTGTGTGTCATATTTTAGATTCCACATGTAAGTGATATGATATGGTAATTTCTCTTTCTGACTTACTTCACTTATATGGTAAGCTCTAGTTACATCCATGTTGTTTCAAATGACATTATTTTGTTCTTTTTTATAGCTGAGTAATATTTCATTGTGGTTATGTATAACATCTTCTTTATCCATTCATCTATTGATGGGTTTTTAAGTTGTTGCCATGTCTTGGCTATTGTGAACAGTGCTGCTTTGAACATAGGGGTGCATGTGTCTTTATGGATTAGCATTGTGTCTCGGTATATGCTCAGGAGTGGGACTGCTGGATCATATGGTGGTTCTAATTTTAGTTTTTTGTGGAACTCCCCATAGTGTTTTCCATAGTGGCTGTGCACTGTGGGCACTGCTATGTGCCCATCAGCAGTGTAAGAGGGTTCCCTTTTCTTCACATCCTCTTTAGCATTTGTTACTTACAGAGGTTTTGAAGTTAGCCATTCTGACCTGTGTAAGTTGGTGCCTCATTGTAGTTTTGATTTGCATTTATCTGATAATTAGCAATGTTGAGCTTACTGGCTTTTTTTCTTATTTGAAGAAATGTCTATTAGGTCTGCTGTCCTTTAGGTGTGTTTGGGTTGTTGTTGTTGTTATTGTTGTTTTTTGTATGAGATATTTGCATACGTTGCAAATTAAGCTGTTGTCAGTTGCATCATTTGAAAATTATTATGTTACCTTAACATTCTATAAAATGTTATGGAAAAAGCAGACGAACTTTTGGCCAGCTCAAGTTTTTTTTTCGTCCATTAGTTTGTCTTTTCATTTTTCTTTTCTGTTTTTTGATGATTTCCTTTGCTGTGCAAATAGTTGCAGCTTGATAAGGTCCCATTGGTTTATTTTTGCATTGATTTATATTGCCTTGAGAGACTGACCTGAGAAAACATTGGTATAATTTATGTCAGAATCTTCAGCCTATGATCTCTTCCAGGAGTTTATGCTAGCATGTCTTATATTTAAGTATTTAAGCCACTCTGAGTTTATTTTTATGTATGATGAGAGGTTGTGTTCTTGGTTTATATGTAGCTGTCCAGCTTTCCTAATGCTGCTTGCTAAAGAGACTTTTTACCACTGTAAATTCTTGCCGCCTCTGTGAAAGATTAATTGACCATGGGTGTGTGGGTTTATTGCTGGGCTCTCTGTTCTGTTCCATGGATCCATACATGTCTGTTTTTGTGCTAGTACCATGCTGTTTTGATTACTATATCTTTGTGGTGTTGTCGACATCTGGGATGGTTATGGTTCCTACTTTGTTCTCTTTCTTCAGGATTCCTTTGGAAATTTGAAGATTTTAATGGCTCCATATAAATTTTAGGAGTACTTATTGTAACCAGTGAGAAATGTCATGGGTAATTTAATAGGAGTCACATTCAGTCTGTAGATTGCCTTGGGTAGTATGACCATCTTAACAATATTCTTCTAATCCAAGAGCATGAGATATCTTTCCATTACTTTAAATAATATTTAATTTCCTTTATTAATGTTTTATACTCCTTAGAGTATAAATCTTTCACCTCCTTTTTCAGGTTTATTTCTATGGATTTTATTTCAGAGGGTACAATTTTGAAAAGTGTTGTTTCCTGGTATTCCTTTTCTGATATTTCATTGTTTGTATAAAGAAATGCAATCAATTTACATTTATTAATCTGTATCCTGCTACCTTGCTGAATTTGTTGATCAGTTCTAGTAGCTTTTTGGTGGAGTCTTTAGGGTTTTCTACAGATAGAATCATGTCATCTGTGTATAATGATAATTTTACCTTTGTCCTTCCAATTTGGGTACTTTTTATTTCTTTTTCTTGTCTGATTGCTGTGGCTAGGACTCCCAATACTGTGTTGAATGGAAAGATTAGAGTGGGCATCCTTGTCTTAGTCCAGATTTTAGCATGAAGGCTTTCAGCTTTTCACCACTGAGTACTGTATTGGCATGGGTTTGTCATAAATGGGGCCATGCTCCCTCCATAGGCTCTAGAGAAAGATCTGTTCTGCCTCTTCCAGCTTCTGGTGGCCACTGGCATTCCATGGCTCTTGGGCGTGTCACTCCAGTCTCTGTAGCCACAGTCACATTGCCCTCCTCTTCTGTTTGTTTGAAATCTCCCCTGCCTCGTTTTTATAAGGATATTAATGATTGCATTTAGGATCTACCTTGATTATCCAGGACAATTTCCCCACTTAGAGATCCTTCATGTAATCACATCTGCAAAAATCCCTTTTCCATAAAAGATATGATTTATAGGTTGAAGGGATGAGGACTGCATACCTTTGGGGACCATTATGTGGCCTAGCACAATATTCCTTTTGCAAAATGCAAACCCCTGAATAGGTCTTTGGTAATGATAGCAAAAATTGTAGGTACAGGTAGATTCACATCAGACCTAGAACCCTGTTTCATTACTGACAGGAAGCCAGGGAGTTGCACGTTCCGAACACACTTAAGTTCTCAGGTAAAGATTGTCGAACAGAAAATTTCAAGGAGGAGAAGGCCTATTTCTGCTGCACTCGAGATAGCACTACTAACAGATTCATATTATCGGATAATAATTCTTATATTGAGTAGAAAACTGTTAAAGCTACGTTGTTGCATGATATTCATTTGGTCACACATTTATTATTCACATATCACTAATTCAGTGACATTTGTACTAGACATCATGTTAGGGGCAGTGAAGACCAGAGATATGTCACAATATAGCACCTGCACTCAGGATGCATATATAAGCAAGACAAAAGAACAAATTCAGCCACCAAAAGGTACTAGGTTTTTTTTTTTCTTTAAAGTATATGGAAAGTTTGGAAAACCATAGCAAACCTTCAAAGAAAAAAGGACCATGTCAATTCAAAACATCCATTTAAGCATAGTACTGTGTGGCATTAATATTAAAATTCTGTTCATAGTATCTGTTGTTCATATCTTCAATTTTCAAAAGGCATCAATATTTTCTTCTTGACCAATGATTTAGAATGGGGAAATGTTATGGTCTAATAAAATGTATACTATCGTATGTATCCTGGAAAGCAGGGTAGAAAAAAAGAATTTTTAAACATGATCTGAGTTATGCTCATATGTGTGTTTATCAAACTCTGATATGGCCCCCCTCCGCCTTTTAGTTTGATGCCTATAATTATTTAAGGTCTGCTAAACTCCAGTTCATCCTGAAAGCATGGAGAGTGTAATGTAATCGTCATCCAGCAGTAATTAACAATCCATCCTTTTGGAGATTCACTGTCCAAGTCTACTCACTGGATAATTGCAACACTTAACTCCTTGTACCTTTCTGGAGTCTTGAATAAGACGGTCTTACTTTCATTAGCATAAAACTTAAGCTAGATGGAGACATCCCAATGCTAAAAACTGAGGCAGATTTTTTTTTAAATAATAATAAAATGTGACTAACCAGCATCCACCGTATTGACTAACTGATAATATTCCTTATGTTTTTTAAAGTATGTATGGGAAAGGTAGTGGCTCGGAATTTAGTCTTACTACTGAAAGACCCACCCAGGGCTGGATGTATAGAATCCAAGGGCAATTACAGGATGAGACACTGAAAATGTGAGAAATCTCTGACAGTTTGGGTTGTTTGTTCTGGTTTTTCATAGAGTAAAGCAATGTTAGAGGTCTTGAGCATGACACATCCAAAGACAAAGAACAGATTTAAAACCATTAGTTGGATTTTCTCTGATATGAATTCATATATTCAAGAGATATATAATGATAGTAATTGATGGATTATGGATAGATAGGTATTGCTGCTCATCTTCTTCCTGCGTGCCCTGCGCTGTGCTAAGCATTTAAGTGTGCAATTCTCATTTTATAGTTATAACAATATTATGAAGCAGGTTATTTTCATTTTATAGATTAAACAGAAAAACACAGCTTACCATGTAAATTGCCTGAGAAAGGTTAGAAAGTAAGGTTCTGGGGTTTAAATACAGGTAATGTCACTCAGGAGGCAAAGTTCTTGTGTATTCATTCAATCGATATTTATTGAGAACCTCCTATGTGTCAGGATCTGTGCTAGACTATTGACATAAAAAGCAAACATGTAAATGGGGAAGGAGTTAAAAATCATGATAGCGTTGGGAGAGGAAAAGACCAGTATTGAGATGCAGAATGGAGATGGGCTTCTATGCTGACAGGTGGTCAGATGAAGCCTCTCTGGCAATGTGCTTTTAAAGCTGAGATCTTGAAAATGAGAAAGAGTTAACCACAGAGAAGAAAATCCCAGACGATGGGAACAGTTTATGTAAACTCATGGGTCTGAGGAGGCTTCATGGAGGATAAGAAAAGGGAATTGTCCATGCCTTGGAAGATATTTAACAAGCACAGAGGGTTTTCTAGGTGAGCAGGACCTATTGAACAAAGACTTGGTAGGTGAGAAAAAAGTAAGTAGAATATTTTTACTTATAGAACTGTGGCTAGGACCTTCTCCCAAACACACAGTTCTATTGTAAAAGACTTTAAAGGATTGAAAGTCCTTTTAATATTCTCAGGTTTGTACTGATATTGTGCTTTCTTCCTGTCTGTGTGTTGTAGGGGGAAAAGAGAGCTTCGTGTTACTGAAATACAACTAAAACGTCCATCTTCTAATTAGAGATCATAGTGGTCTATCCCACTGGCCCATGTGAGGACCATAGTGGAACAGAGCAGGTGGTTAGCTATGGAATCTGAGGTGGTAAAGCTTACATTCTCCCACACAAACCAGGTGCCCTGCTTGGACCCAGATGTGTCAAGATGGGAAGTTCCCGAGGGGAGATTTTAGTGCAATAGGGTTTTAAAAAGCAAGTAAACAAATGAGAGTTTAGGTCAGAAATCAGCAAATTCAGCCCAAGGACCGAATCCAGCCTACCATCTCGTTAGTTTACAGCTAGGAGTATTTTTATATTTGTAATGGTTTGAAAACAAATGACACATGAAGATGAAATGATATTCAGATTCACTATCAGTAAAGTTTCATTGGAATGCAGCCACATCCAAGGCTACTTTTGAGCTACAGTGGCAGAGTTGAGCAGTTGTGACAGAGGCCTTATGCGTGCTGCACAGCTGGAAATATTTACTATAGCGCGTTTATGGAAAATCTTACTTAACTCCTGGTATAGGTAGTGGAGGGGCCATGAGAGTATCATGGAGGGTATTGTAACTCTGATTCAAAGATCAGGGATGTTTTTCTCAGGCTAAAGTTAGAGCTGGCAATTCGCGATGGAAATTGAGCTAGATATAACAAAATTCCAGAGATGAAAATAAGTTATGTGTGTGTGTGTGTGTAGAGAAAAGAGTTTGCCAACCCCAAACATAAGCAGAGGTAAAGATAAGGCCATTCAGGATATAGCAGTGTCCCAACACCCCAACTGTACAGCCAACCCCTTCTCCCAAACAGTGTTGGTGACATCATATTGCCAAGGCTCAGTTCATTACCAAATAAGTGGGACAAGGATCAAAGGTTGTGAGTTCAGAGTTCAATCCTGGAGGCTATAGAGATCTGGGAAGGTTCCATAGAGAAGGAGAAAGAAGAAGAGAAAAAGGAAAGGCGGGAATGTGGAGCAAGCATTATTCCAGACTTTGAAAAATTTGAACAAGTAAATGGGGTTCCCAGATCATCAGAGCTACCAGAACAGACTCCAAGAAATCAGGCTATTTTAACTATTTGGAAACTCTTACCTCAAACACACGATCCCATCACACAGGATTTTACAGGATTTTAGACACTCTTACTTAACAGTGTTCTCCAGTTTGCAATGAATTTGTGCTTCATTGTTTTGTGAGTTGGGTTGGAAGCAGCCTAAATTAAACCCAGTCTTGTCATTTTCTCATAAAATACAAGAGCAGCACAATCCCACAGGCCCACATAAGGACCACAGTAGACAGAGCAGGTGATTTGCAGTTTTCAAACCATGAGGAAAATGCCCACAGTTCATGACTTATAATTAATAACTGCTCTGCATCTAGTCACTTAACTCAGGAATCGGGGAAGTTGAAAAGTCTCCATCTCCCCTTAGCTCTGGTATACCTATTAAGGTTAGGGATGAGCATGGCTAGTGTAGAAGTTAATTATGACTGCCAGAAGTTACTGAAAACCTCGTATTTTATTACACACACCTTAAACCTGAAATCAGTATAAACATCCAGACCTTTAGAGCATTCTGGAAAGTAGAAACAAATATCCTGAGGAGAAGGCATCCAACTCTGCCTATCTTTGCAAAGATGAGAATTCAGAGTTTCACCAAGCATCCCAGGGTGAGAAGGATCTCGGCCCCTGGCTGTGCAGCTGAGGGAGCTTCTTTCTCCCAGGTCCCTGGACTCCTCTCTTCATCTGCAACAGACATTCAGTTCTCTTTTTGTCATTCTTACATTGAGGGGAAGGTTTCAGGTTAATGCTGAAATATCTGTAAGACTTGCTAATCTCTCTTTTTATAAGGAAAAAAAAAGTAGCCTTAAACTAAAGTCTAGCAAGTTTAGCAAGTGAATATGCAAATAATCTCACATCAAAGAATTCTTGTTGAGGATATGTATTATCCTGTATCCCATGTGGTATTTGTTAAATACTAAATTATTTGTCACTTATCTGAAATTCGAACTTTAACTGAGCATCCTGCATTTTGTCAAGAAACCCTACTTCTGCAGGCAGTGGCCACTGAAAGTTTAGATTGTTTGGTTTTCATCATCCTGACTACTGCTTTTCTGCATGTGGTGAGTTAGATTCTCGTTCAGCAGATACTCACTCTTTCCTCCCTCTCTGCTGCCTGGAGAGTTCTTTCCCCACCCCAGCAATGCTGGGATTGGTTGTGTGACTTGCTTTGGCCAGTGGAATGTGAGCAGAAGTGTCCAGTGCCAGTTGCAAACCACAGGCAGCCTCTGTCCCTTTGTTCTAGGCCCCAGAATGACACGCGTGGAGCAGACCTGCACCCAGGAGCCTGATCAACGCAACTTGCTTAACCGACAAGAGCAGCCAGATGGCAGCCCCTCTGCGGTGCCATGCATGTGAGGGTAAACTCAGATTATTGCGAGCCACCGAGTTAGGCGAGGTTTAGCAACAAGATTATTGTGAACATTTATATACCTCCGGTTTAGGTAGTAACAAAAAGCTTTCTTTTCATATTAATATATTTTATGTAAAAATTATGCATCAATTTAAATAAAAGTATTAAAAGATATCAGTTTAGATGTTACAGGAATATGTTAAAATTTGTGAAGGTGGAATTTAAATGATTGAGCTTTAAAGAATGCCTCACGTGAACTCCCAGACCTCTCCCAGTCTAGCCTTTTAGGCACAGTGGGCACAGTGGGGTGGAAGTGAAGTCAGACTCCTTTTCAGATGGGACCTGGACCTAGTCACAACTTAGACTGGGACTTGAACCCATGGGATGGGACTAACACCTACTGTCTTTTAATTGAAACCACTCATCCGATGTCAGAACTTAATGAAACTCAGGCTCTTTTGTGTTGTTGCAGAAAGAATTCATTGTGAAGCAAATGATAGGCATTGAGTGAATTTATCAGCATAGGAGACTTGTGAGAGATATAAGCAGACACGCAAGGGAACACATCCCTGAGAGCAAAGAGAGCTACATTTTTATACCCACGAAAAAGTGAGGAGGGAAGAAAACCACCTTCTTCCTCATTTTTGGACAGACATCATGGCTTACATCTTTAAAACATAGATATTTTATTATATGTCACCACCCTTCTGCTTATATACATATGATTTAAACAGTGCCATGACAGTCCTGGTTGGATCATCTAGAGTCAAAGGAGAACTAATGATGTAAGCCGTGATGTCTGCCCCAAAATGAGGAAGATGGTGGTTTTCTCCCCTCCTCACTTTTCTGTGGTTATAAAAACGTAGCCCTCTTTGCTGTCAGGGATGTGCTCCTTTGCCTGTGGTTTTGGTATAATGTAGGCTTCCCTGATAGCTCGTGCTATGCAGGAGACCCCGGTTCCATTCCTGGGTTGCGAAGATTTGCTGGAGAAAAGATAGGCTACACACTCCAGTATTCTTGGGCTTCCCTGTGGCTCAGCTGGTAAAGAATCTGCCTGCAATGTGGGGGACCTGGGTTCAGTCTCTGGGTTGGGAAGATCCCTTGGAGAAAGGAAAGGCTACCCACTCCAGTATTCTGGCCTAAAGAATTCCATTGATTCTATAGTCCATGGGGTTGCAGAGAGTCGGACATGACTCAGCGACTTTCACTTTCACTTGGTATAATGTCCTATTTCACCTATTTTTTCCCCTTGCACTTACATTCCTGTCTTGGCTACATGCAAAAATGCCACTCTTCAAGGACCGTTGACTCCCTGACTTCATGTCACAAGATTCATGCCCCGTATCTTCTGTCTTGTGTTTTTAACTCTCAAAATGGTGGCTGAGCATGCCTGGAGCTTGAATGTACCTGGTCTTCCTTCAGAGAGTATGGATTGTTGCTAGGTTACTGGTGTCTTTTCTTGAGTGGTCATTAGCTTATAATGGTCTCTCAAACTCGCTCAAAACTCTCTTTTTGGGGAGCACATGTATACCTGTGATGGATTCATTTTGATATTTGGCAAAACTAATACAATTATGTAAAGTTTAAAAAAAAAAAAAAACAACTCTCTTTCTGTATTTAATCCCTAGTTGAATTTTTAAACTCACTGTTTAATTAACCTACTCTATCCCTGTCAGAAGGACCTTGAAACTTGCAGTAAGATGGGTCTTAGTTTTCATTCTGGCTCTTACTCCACCTGTGTAACCCTACTACTACTACTACTACTAAGTCACTTCAATCGTGTCCGACTCTGTGTGACCCATAGACGGCAGCCCACGAGGCTCCCCCATCCCTGGGATTCTCCAGGCAAGAACACTGGAGTAGGTTGCCATTTCCTTCTCCAATGCATCAAAGTGAAAAGTGAAAGTGAAGTTGCTCAGTCGTGTTCAACTCTTCTCGACCCCATGGACTGCAGCCTACCAGGCTCCTCCATCCATGGGATTTTCTAGGCAAGAGTACTGAGGTGGGGTGCCATTGTGTAACCCTAGGAAGTCACTAAGTGACTTGGGTAGCGTGGGTCTGGACAGGCCCTCTGATCTCCCCCAATTGCCTCATTTTTAATATTGGAATGATAATGGTGCCAACTGTTAAGGACCACTATAATTTTTCAAAAAGAAAATTCTTTGAAGTGCCTGGCCAACTCTGGGTGCTCAATATTGCTCCCTGCTCTTTCCCAATGATTGGTAAAGGTACAGATCCATAAAGAAGATTTTAAAAGTTTCCACAGGGTCCAACCTATAGTTAGTGTGTGGAGTGGAAGGAAAGGGGGTAGATGTAGGCACGTGTTTGCAAAGCAAGACAAGAGACACAGGACATCAAAATTTTTTCTAGTCCCTTAAGTGCAACTCTGGTTTTTAATTTCAGGGGCACTGTTGGGAGTCTTCTGGTTCCTTAACAACCAGAAACTGTGGGTTTTGTAACTCAAGCATAGAAGCCCTTTGGCCATAAAGGGCTTCACTAGCCACTTCATATTTTGTCTTCTATTTTTCCTAAGCATACAATGACTCAGAATGGTATAAATTAAAATTTAGGGATCCTAGACAAGTTTGGGGATTTGGATGGCTAAACTGGGAAGCTCAGCATCCTTCTCTCCTCCAGTGGTTTTAGGGTCTGGCTTCACAGGACCTGGCCATCTGATGTCTGAGGATAACCAGGATTTGGGCAACCTGCCCAGGAAATGTGAAAATCACACAGGCTACAAAGAGAAAAGGCTCAGCAGACACTGTGCCCAGGCACAGCTTAAATGATTGGAAAGAATGGGCCTGTGTCATTAGTCCTGCTCCGGTAGTTACTGACTGTCACTGAGGGACAGGCTGAGAAGAACTCTTTCAAAAGCAGTGGAGTAAAGGAAAAAAGTAGAGAAGATCAACACAATTAAAAGTTGATTCTTTGAAAAGGTTCATGTAAATAAACAAAAACAAATACAAATTTCAGTCCAGAAAAGGCTTATCTATAGAGATAGCATGTGGACTAGTGGCTGCCCGAAGCTGTGTGAAAACATGGCTCCCCACCCTCAAAGTGGGACCATTTGGGGGTAATGATAATGTTCTAATGCTGGATTGTGGTGATCATTTCACAACTCTAAAGTTACTCAAAATCCTTAGACATACACTTCAGTGTATTTAAGCAACTGAATTTTATGCTATTTAAATTTTATCTCAGTAAAACTATTAACAAACACAGGATATAAAAAGAAATAACCATAGATACAATAGACATTTATAAAGACTGATAGGCTTATCAACAGCTATATTGTATTGGTTTTGTGTGTTCAATGGAAGTGGATCAATTCCTAGAAAATTAGAAGAAGAAATGGATGTCTTGATGAGTTCAGTTATTTTTAAATGGTAAAGTCTGAGGCAATTGCACGTCCAGATGTTTCCACTGGTAGTTCTACCAAACATTCAAGAAAACGTTGATTCTTTGTTATGTAAGTTGTTCAAGGAAAAAAAAAAAAAAAGAGCAAAAGCTATGCAGATCATTTTGTGGAGCTAGAGTAGTCTTAATTCCATATATAAAGAGAAGAACAGGAAAAAATTTATAGTAATTATAGGCACATTCTGTTTATGAAAATTTGTATAAAATACACTAACTTAATTCAACAGTGTACAAATATATATATATTAGTAAACGAATCTATCTCAGAAATATAAAGTACTAAACAGTGGAAAACTCATATGATTATGACAAATGATGTCCCCAAATTTTTTTAAATGGTTTATGCATCTTCAGGATGAATCTGGAAAGTCTCCACCTTGGAGTCTTCCCAGGTAACCCTGATCTGCATTGCCAGGGTGTTTGGGTTACTGAGGATTTGGAGACAATCTGTGTGTGCATTTTTAGAACAGTGGTAGGTTAGTCATTTTGGACACACGTCCAGGAGGATTTTGCAGCAGAGGAAGCAACAGAACATGGAGAGATCTTTAAAACAGTAAAAACAGAGGAAGAAATTATAGGATACATAACATTACCATGTACAGAAATTGAAAATTCATGCACATAGTACAACAAAACACATTTTGTAATAATGTATCAAATAGAATGCATGCTAAACATTGAAATGTTGAGGGAGGGAAGCATGGTGCATTGAAGGAATTAATGATTCAAGGAAATAGCCCAATCAGAAATCATTTACTAACAGCTGAAGACTATAACTAACTTAACCCCTTTTCCGGGTCTTACGAAAACATGATCTCTTTCACACTCTAAGTAATTCTCTTCACAGACTTTAAAGCTGCTTTCTTTGTTAAATATTTGACAAGACTCATTTTACACTTGGATTGAGTTGTCCATTGTTCAAAACAGTGACTCACAGGTTTTCGTATAAAATAAAATAACCAGAGGCATTTTCATAATGCAGATATCAACAGAGTTATTTAATGTTTACTTTGCACAGAAAGGAAATATCTCAAAGTTTAGGTATTTCCCCAAAAGTGCTATTAGCAAAATTGCATGCATTATCTGTCTCCCCTATGCTACAGACATGTATACATACATATACGGTAATATACACGACCCACTTTGCTTTGGGCTGGGAAAAACATCCTGTAAACCAGTATTTCTCAATCTTTTTTTCATTCTTTCCCATTCCCCCATAGAGTCTTTTTAGACATATTTTCCTAGTCAACACACTATCGTGAAATTTTAATGTAACATATGTACTATATACTTACATACTGTGGCCTTTGGGAGAGTCACTAACTGTTGTAACATCTTTGAATATTTTCAGCCTCCCAAGAACCAGTTTTCACCTTCTTGGGGACAATATCACTCCCACTGAGAATGCATACCATACACTAAAGCCAGTTTTTAAACCAGGATTCAAATCCAGTCTCATAGGAGGTTAAGATTCCAAGAACTATTTCCCCACCTTTCCATCTGAAATCCTTCCTTCATCAATTCATTCTTTTGTGTTCATCATTTTCTATTCTCATCCTGTCTGTTTTCTAAGTAGCAACCATTTTGAAGACACAACGTATTAGGAATACAAAACATCATTTTAAAAATTAAAACACAGGACACCTGCTAAGAGCAGTATGCTTTGCTGAACATTGGAAAGAACTGAGAGTTGAGTCAGCTGCAGGCTCATCTCTCAGAGGACTTCAGAACTGGTGGGACTAGAGAAATGGGTACAAAAGAGAGAAGGAAGGTGGATGGGGAGATAATTAGTGTGGGTTGAAACCTCAAAGTGAAAAACTGGAACACTCTGTTATCACCATATCATTAAATTTATTCAGTCTTTCTTCTGGCAAGAGGAGAGAAAAAAAGGACAAAGCAGATAAGTTTGGATAGGAGAGATGTTCATTCATTCATCCATCCAACAGACATTTATTGAGAACATGCCATTTGCCAGGTCCTGTGTTAGGGGCTGATACAGAGACTCATTGTACGCATTGAGTCTTTCCCTGCGTGCCTGTCCTCCTCCTGGGGAGGATGGCTGGGGAGAGTTAACATTCCAGCGATAATAGCAAAAACTCCTCTGCTTTGTCAGTCACTGCCACGCTGGCCCCGGCATCTCCACTCCTGAAACAAGTGTTGTTTCCTTTCTCAGCCTGGGCTGTCAGCAGCACAGTAATGAGTCCAGCACATAGTATAGCAAGCAGCCCAGGCTCCCCTGCGACTGCCTGACAGTGCTTAGAATCATTTGTCACACAGCCGAACAGTGAGCTCCAAGCCTTAGCAAGGTGGCAATTAAGAAAATTTCAAGCATATCTTCATTTACCCAATGGAGTTCTTTATTCTTGACAGTTTGTGAAATTGCAGTGTTAAGTAAAGAATGTTCTTAGCTTATTTGAAAACTCGTTAACTAGAAAGTAATGCAGTAAATTTGTACACGTAAATGATGTTTATAGTTCTGTGCCACGTCTGAAATTTCTTTCTTTTCCTTTTGTTTCTGTCATTCTCTGTTATATTTTGTTTGCTCTCTGAATTTCAGGAGTTTTGTTGTGTTTTGCTTTTATCTTTGATTTTGAAACCATGTTATGTTTGGTGCTGTGTAAGATAATTCACCTCCTGCATAGTCTGAAAGAGATGGTTATGAAAAGTTTCAACTTTGGGTCTAGGCTTTGCTGAGGAACTTTGCCTTTTAGTATTCCCATAATTGCAACTGATCCATTGTGGGGGTAATCTGCAAAGCCTTTCCAATTAGTTTTGGGATAGAACCTAACACAAAATATTTAAACCAAGGCCTCTATGCCCAAATGTCGTATGTTATTCTTTGTGTAACTGAATTATATTTTGTTCATTTTGTACCAAAAACCTGTTCTCTGAATAAGGACTAGGGCTTAAATCAGCTCTTTTTTTTTAAAATTTCTGGGTGATTGCATCAGTCAGTATAGGCTGATGATGCTGCATTAATGAAAGACCTCACATGACAGCTTACAAAGCAAGGTTTATTTCTTGTTTCAGTTCAGTTCAGTCACTCAGTCGTGTCCGACTATTTGCAACCCCATTGACTGCAGCACGCCAGGCCTCCCTGTCCATCACCAACTCCTGGAATTTACTCAAACTCATGTCCGTTGAGTCGGTGATGCCATCCAACCATCTCATCCTCTTTTGTCCCCTTCTCCTCCCTCCTTCAATCTTTCCCAGCATCAGGGTCTTTTCTAGTGAGTCAGTTCTTCACATCAGGTATCCAAAAGTATTGGAGTTTCAGCTTCAACATCAATCCTTCCAATGAATATTCAGTACTGATTTCCTTTAGGATGGACTGGTTGGATCTCCTTGCAGTCCAAGGGACTCTCAAGAGTCTTCTCCAACACCACAGTTCAAAAACATCAGTTCTTCAGCACTCAACTTTCTTTATAGTCCAACTCTCACATCCATACATGACTATTGGAAAAACCATAGCTTTGACTGGACAGACTTTTGTTGGCAAGGTAATGTCTCTGCTTTTTAATATGCTGTCCAGGTTGGTCATAACTTTTCTTCCAAGGAGCAAGCGTCTTTTAATTTCATGGCTGCAGTCACCATCTGCAGTGATTTTGGAGCCCAGAAAAATAGTCTCTCACTGTTTCCACTGCTTCCATATCTATTTGCCATGAAGTGATGGGACCAGATGCCATGATCTTAGTTTTCTGAATGTTGAGTTTGAAGCCAACTTTTTCACTCTCCTCTTTCACTTCCATCAAGAGGCTCTTTAGTTCTTGTTTGCATTGTTCCAAATTGGGTGTGGCTCTGCCTTGCTTCATCCTGAATCTGGAACCTAAACTGAATAAACAGTTCCTGTTCAGGATGCTATTTGCTTCATAGAAAGAGGTAGAGAACATGATAGAACCACCTGCAAGCTCTTCAAATTTCTGCTGGAAAGTGGCACACACCATTTCTACTCATGTTTCATTGGCCAAAGCAAATAACATGGTGAAATACTATAGCAGAGGAGTGAAGAAATAAAACTGTTCTACAAAAGGCTGCAGCAAAAGTATCTTGAAGAGTAACAATCTAAAAGTAACCATGGAAGGTGTTAGACTTCAGCTTCCTTGTGTAAAAATGAGAAGATGAAAGTGAAAGTAGCTCAGTCATGTCCAACTCTTTGCAACCCCATGAACTGTACAGCCCATGGAATTCTCCAGGCCAGAATACTGGAGTCGGTAGGGATCTTCCCAACTCAAGGATCGAACCCAGGTCTCCTACAGTGCAGGCAGATTCTTTACCAGTTGAGCCACCAGGGAAGCCTAAAATGGAAGGGTAGGATTGGTTATATCTGAAAACCCCTTGCTTCTAATAAAATGAGTGTGTAATATTTGAGAAGCTGGGAAAGGTGCATGTTGGGAAATCCAGTCTGAGATTGGATTGCCTCATAATCTGAGGCATGCTAAATCCTTCCCGACAGAACCTGCCATTGTCAATGGACTAAGGCAGCAGGGAAGATCATATTGCTTCAGGACCTTGGGAACCTGATGACGGGTTTGTAGGTAGTTTGCTTGCTCTACTGTTTTGGTTACCAGAAAAGTGGTCATTGTCCACTTTGTACAATATGAAACAAAGCGTACGTTGGATTTCTTGAGGCATAAACAAGCCATATTTGGGCATGTGCTGCAATGAATTTTAGCACATCTGTTTAATGACCCTGCATGTGAACTCAGAGTCAGGGCAGTCAGTGACTCTGGGCAGCGCCTAGGGCCCGGGTTTCTCAACCTTGGCGGTGTTGTCACTGGGCAATTCTGTGTCCTGAAGTAAAGTGAAGTGGTAGTCGCACAGTCGTATCTGGTTCTTTGCGACCCCATGGACTATAGCCTGCCAGACTCCTTTGTCCATGGGATTCTCCAGGCAAGAATACTGGAGTGGGTTGCCATTTCCTCTGTGCCCTAGGGGCTCACTTATGTGTTGTAGAATAAATATGTGGCAGCTTCTCTGGTTTCTACCTGCTAGATGCCAGTAGCATCCATGCCCCAAGTTGGGACAACCAAGAATGTGCCCTGCCGTTGTCAGATGTCCCCTTGGGGACAGGGCCGCCTTGGGTTGAGAAGCACTGATCTGGAGGATGTGAGTTTTGAGCCACTTGAGCCAGCTGACTGTGGCTCCAGCACACTGCCTGTGCCTCGCAGTAATGAGTCTCTGTGTACTTCATGCTTAAAAGTGTTCAAGGATGATCAAGAGTCTGGCTCTCCCAGGTTAGTAATTACCTCAGCTGTTATTAATTTTTCAAATCAACCCAGTCAAATGAGTCATTTTTATCTCAATCCCTCCGCCATGGATGATTGATTCCACTCCCATATTATTTCTAATTTCATGTAATGTCAGATTACAATAAAGAAGTGTTCAATGCAAGTCTTATGTAAGAGTCATTACAAATAGGTTTATTCCTCAGCTCTAAATAGGAATGGGTGAAGGGTTTTATATCACTTTATTGAAATAAATGTCTCACCAGAAGTAAAATGCTTGAGCACTCCCCAAATTGATAGAACAATATGAAAATCCCAAATAAGTCAATACAAGGGCCTAATCATTTTTAAGTATGCTAACAATCATATTTATGATTTGCTTTAATTTATGATGTACAAATTAGAGCACCAGTTCATTGGAAAGCACCCTAAGTGTTAGATATAATTCTTCTCACTGGAATTCTTGGACTGTGTTTGTTGGATTTCTGTGGTATTTGCTCCTATTTGAAAATATGTCAAGAGTTCCCTGCTGATCTTGGGGACAAACCTTGGCAGATACAAAGTAGTGCAAAAGGAATGGTCTTTTAGCCTAGCGAGTATTTGAATCCCTGGCAATAAATTAGGCCTGCGGATGGCATAGCCCCTTACTCGGCTTCCTTGGGGTCCTCCCCCCTGCTGTGTGCCAGGAGAGCAGTGGGGAACTGGAATGCTGCCTTGCTCATCGTGTGATTCCACTGCAGCATGACTGTCATAAGCTAGTCAGGGAGAGACAGTGGTAGTGCCTGGGGGAGTCAGGGGTGGGCGAGGAGGTGAGGAGACCGTTGACTGCACCACCGGGCGGCGTCCAACTCCAGGGACAGGGATCGAGGTTCTCTTCAAGATCAGAAGTGCTCTTTCCCAGAAACTGTGCATTGGTTTTAAGGGCTGAGCCAACAGTTAAGCACTAGGATTCACTATGTTGAAAAAGCCATGATGAGGTGTTTTTCTTAGTCACCACGTGACCACAGTCCTCACCTGGCACAACTACACGGTCGTATAGAGCGTGGATTCTGTAACCAGACTGTATTGGTTCAAATCCTGGTTCTGTCTGTTACTGGCTTGTCATCTTGGGCCAATTACTTAACATCTCTGTGTCTCAATTTCTCCCTCTGAGAAAAAGAGGATAAAGTAATAAAGCTTTCCTTAAGTTTTGTAAGGATTAGATCAAATTGTGTCATTTGTCTAAAATCGTAAGTGCTATGTGATGTTGACAAGAATATCTGTAATCTCTATTTTTTTTAAAAGGTAAGCTTCTGCTAAGATCCTTCTAAATAGAGTTTCCAGATTTAATCAATGAAAATGCAGGATGGTCTGGTGAATTTTAATTTCAGTGCCCTAAATTATAATCTTTTAGTGTAAGTTTGTTCCATGCAATATTTGAGTGTCAGATCAGATCAGTTCAGTTCAGTCGCTCAGTCGTGTCCGACTCTTTGTGACCCTATGAATCGCAGCACACCAGGCCTCCCTGTCCATTACCAACTCCCGGAGTTCACTGAGACTCCTGTCCATCGAGTCAGTGATGCCATCCAGCCATCTCATCCTCTGTCGTCCCCTTCTCCTCCTGCCCCCAATCCCTCCCAGCATCAGAGTCTTTTCCAATAAGTCAACTCTTCACATGAGGTGGCCAAAGTACTGGAGTTTCAGCTTTAGCATCATTCCTTCCAAAGAAATCCCAGGGCTGATCTCCTTCAGAATGGACTGGTTGTATCTCCTTGCAGTCCAAGGAACTCTCAAGAGTGTTCTCCAACACCACAGTTACTTTCACTAAAAAAAAAAAAAAAAAAAAAAACAACTCTTAC
>NW_011494766.1:192611-214849 GCF_000754665.1 Bison bison bison | reverse complement strand
CTACTGCTATTGTTTGTCAGGCACCAATTCTTAAGAGAGTGTTCTAGTCACTTCACTGGTACTCTGGATGGTGTAAAATGATATATTCTTCAATCATGCCTCATAATGCTTTTTTCTGGCCCTCATTTATAAACAGCCTCCTTCCATCCTTACTAAAAAAACATGCAATTCTTCAAATACTCCAGAATACAGACATAGTCCCTACCTTCTAGAAAATCTCATGGTAAGGCTCAGTTCTTTGAATAAGCTTTTTCTTGTTAATTCCATCTAGCTCATTCTCTCTCTGCAATTTTTATTCTATTTGTTGTATCAATTAGCAGACAGTTAAATGTTTTCTTGTAACTTCCATGGACTTCCAATGTTTTGTTTTACAACATGAAGCAAGAACTGTCCTATAAATATAAATTTGGATATTCTCCAATTGCACAGACACTGAGTGTCCAAGGGCTGATGAATAGGGCACATGCGTATGCTGACACAAATGCCCATCAGTTCAGTGCCTCCTAATTTGTTCATGTTTAAGTTACAGTGGCCTGAAAGGCTTTGAATAAAGTGGCAGAATGCAGATGATCAATCAAATTGCAACCCTTTAAGAAGGAAGGATTGAGATGAATTTTTTTCACATAAACTTATATTTTGCAGAGTCAGATTTGCTTTTGGAAACCAGAAAGATGTCTACAGTTCATAGCTTGACTCCTGGGCACATTATACTGACTTAATGCCACACCATTTATGGTAAAATTACAGTGTCATTTCCCTAGAGAAGCTGGCAGTAAAATGCATATGTGGATCTCTTAACGCTGTTTCAGTTCATCTTCTGCTCCTTTTCGATAAAGGATCTGTTGAGAAGAATGAAGTGATTTTCCTGTGCTTGTCAAGTGACATTGAAAGATTCTCATATGAAGTAGAATGAATTTTCTCCCTCGCTATTTGTAGACAATGGTATTCAATATCAACATTTTATTTTGGAAAACCACGCAGTCAAGACACTCATGATTTCACATTATGCCTCCCAGTCTCATGAATGTCAGATCTGAAACTCCTGCCTCACGTTTCTCCCTCTGTTTTAGCACTTTCGAAAATGGTTTCTCTGAGATGTGGGATGACTGCCTAGGGTTTGCACAGCTTGGGAGGAGTATCTGTTTTCCTTCCTCCTTACAGGAACAGGGTGAAGAGAACAGAAACATATGCTAGAGTCTTTGGCATCTTTTAAAGAAAACTCCATAGAAATGGAGGCCTTGTTATTAATAACAGTTTCTGTACTATGCTTGCAGTGGTGTGTGGGCTCGAGATTCACAGTAGCTTCAGTGCAGTGCTGTGGGTGGTTCTTTCTGCCCCTGAGCTAGGTGCTGACAGAAAGATAACACAGCACAGCAGGAAGACTCAGGGAGTAGTCTCATAAGGAATGTGGGACAGGCTGGATCGCTCAGCACCCTTTCAGTTGTGACAGTGTATGTTTCAAATACGCTTAAGTAGGAAATCCAAGTGTCAGATTCAGGATCCGTGGGCTAAACCCACGTCATCCAGACCGTGTGTCTCTGTATCTAGACTCTGCTTTCTTCTCAGATGGGTTCTCTCCATGCAGTGACCAGGTGGTCACCAAAGCCCCCAAGCTCACATCCTTCTCATGATTGCATTTGTTATTTAATTGCTCAGTAGGGTCTGACTCTTTGCAACTCCATGGACTGTAGCTCCCCAGGCTCCTCTGTCCATGGGATTTCCCAGGCAAGAATACTGGAGTGGGTTGCCGTTTCCTTCTCCAGGGGATCTTCCTGACTCAGGGATCAAACCTGACTCTCCTGCATTGGCAGGTGGATTCTTTACCACTGAGCCACCAGGGAGGCCCCCATAAATGCTGAGGGAGGCTATTTACTGGTACCACCAGGAGAATTCATACAGGAGTCTCTCAATGACCTAGCATGGTGCAGTTTCATATCTCTTGGTCAATCACAAAAAAGATGAATGGAGTAATCTGATTGGCTAGACTTGGGTCCTAGCCCTGGAGATATGAAATTACTGCCAAGAGCCACACATGCAAAGAAGAAAAGATTGGGGCTTTCCCTAAAAGATGGGACAGTATACAAACCACAGATGTTTTGTCTATTTATTGATTTACTTACACACAGACTCCTATCGCTACTATACTTGTTCTTGATTGTAGCTTAATCCAATCCATGGATTCAGTAGCAGACTCTAGGGTATTTATGGATGGTGCTTAGAGTCAATTTCCCATCTCTCTCAAGATTCTTTAGCTCCATAATGGTCTGTTTTCCTCCTATAGTCAAATAGTGAGGAAAATCTGTTCTGTGGCTTTTAGTTGAGGTAGTCTTTACATACAATTTGTTTCCAACTGGACAGCTGCAAGATTCCCTTGGTCTTGTGTAGTTGTTTCTGCAAAGGGGAAGGAGGATATAGGATTCATGGAATTAATCCTTAGAGTCAGAAAGCTTGAGACCTAGAATCCCAGCTGGATTATTATTTTTTTTCTAGCTGGATTATTAAAACCTAAAGGGTGCTTTTGTTTTTAAGAGAGTCTTGGAGACCCCTTCATTTATTTATCAAATATTTCTGAGTACACTATGCACCAGGCATGGTTTTGGGCATCAAATTCAGGGAAGGAAATAAGGCAGACTACAGCCTGGTTCTCATTGAGCTTGCATTTTAGTGGAAGGAGGAGAATATTATCACATAAAACAAATCGGAAAATCAGAACGAGGGGATATGAGAGTCCCTGAGAGGGTGACTCTTAAGAGGAAATTGAGGGAAGAACTCTGGGGAGACCAGTCTTGAGCCGGCATTTGAATGACAAGGGGGAGCCACAGGCTCAAAGATTTGGGGAAGGAACATTCCTGGTCAAAGACTCTGAGGTGGGAAGAAGGCTGAGTGATGAGCAATGGAAAGAAGGAGGAAATCAGTCGGCACATCCGAAGCTGTGTCCAAAAGACATCATAGTCCAGTGTGAGGGATCAGGTTTTTGTAATGAGTATAAATGAGAAGGTAGCTTATTTGGAAGGGTGCTTCTTGGTCTGACTTGAGTACAGAAAAGACCATTCCTGCTGTTACAGGAAAACCAGACCATGTATAGCAGTGGTTCTCAAAGTATGGTCCCTAGACCAGCAGCAGCAGCATACCTGGGCACTTGTTACAGACGCAAATTCCTAGACCTGTTCCAAAAACTCCGGGGTGGACTCTGAAGTCTGTGCTCTAATAAGGCCTCAGAGGACACTGACACACAATCAGGTTGAGAACCCCTGATGTTTAGGTGAGAGCCACAGGAGGAAGACTCCTTGGGAAGGACTGCAGCCATCCAGGCAGGGACAACGTAGTTTATCCTAGACCTGGGTGTCAACTGTGTAGATCAAGAAGGACAAATCCAATGCAAACTTGATAGGAAACATTGAGAGGACCTGCTAATGGATTGGAGGCAGGGAGATGAGAGAAAGAGAGATTAATTCCTGAGTTTATGGTTTGAGTTGCTGCCGGACATAACCTTTGCTTCCCCCATGCCGTGGCAGCATAGGCAAAACAACAAGGACATGGATGTCCGCACTGGGAAGGGTGACAGGAGCCACACAGCCCAGTTACATCCTGGCTCTGCGCTTAGTACTTCTGTTTCCACGGTAAAGTCACTTCCACTGAGTCTTAGTTTTCTCCACTGTGAAATAGGGTTATTGATAACCTGCTTCAAAAGCTGAACACTAGAGTAAGCATGGACTTGTGATCAATTAACCACCCTATACATGGAAATTGTTGCCATTAACGTTGTTCATCCTGGAAGATACGGGTGATAAGGCAGGACCATGGAGTCACACACTGTTTTGTGAAACTCTACTACACAGCCCCCTTTAATGATATCTGTCAATCATCATGATGAATCCCAATTTATAGATAGCTTATAATTCTAGCAAAATTACAAGGTCTTCTAGCAAAGTCTTCTTTACCTTGAGGGGAATGTGTGATTAATTTCTGTATTTAGAAGATGTTCTTCCACACACAGAAATACACACACATAAGACCCCATGCTAAATGTTCAGTGGTGGTGGTGGTTTAGTTGTTCAGTCATGTCCAACCCTCTAGACCCATGGACTGTAGCCTGCCAGACTCCTCTGTCCATGGAATTTCCCAGGCAAGAATACTGCAGTCAGTTGCCATTTCCTTCTCCAGGGGATCTTCTCGACCCATGGATCGAACCCAGGTCTCTTGCATTGCAGGTGGATTCTTTAAGGACTGAGCCACCTGGGTAGCTCCAAACATTGGTAGAACACAAAAATATGTAAAAAATACCTGCTATTCTTGGAGAGCTTACAATCTAATAAAAGATTAAGTGTATACGGAATAACAGAAAGAACATAATCACATTCTACACCATTCAGAAAGATAAAGACTTCCAAAGGCCACCCTGTCCTCCTTAAAACTTGCTTAGAATTTGTAATGTGTTACTAGTGCACCAGAAGTCCTAGTTGGAGTCCATACTCTAACTTCCATTTGAGAAAGAGAATCTGAAACATCACAAGTCTCAAAAGAGAATAAACAATGAGGAACCTCTTTCAAAACCTAAAGATGAGCAGATCTAGCTGTGAATTTTGAAAGAGAAGTAGAAAAGTACCTTCTGTGCACCCCAGACCATTGTGTTAATTATAATCTCAGGCAGTTTTCTAGACCATAATATCAAAAGAAAGCTAAGGCAGGTCTGAAACCATGCTGTACAGAAGCAGTCCATGCTTGAGAAATTTATCTTAGATTTACCCAAATCTGGCAGTGAACACTCTGAACTGTGCTGGGACTGTTTTCTATTAATTAATTGCACCTGGTGAGTAGGTGGATTATGGCCAAAATCTTAAGGGCAGTTGGAAGACAAGGAGGATATAACGACCTTTGAGAAATGAGATTGTGCAGGCTTCTTGCTTGTGAAGGATGCAACACTGCATGAATCACGTAGCAGCTGGAGTTTCTGTAGAGAATCCAGGGACCCCTAGCAAGCCAAGAGCATGCTCATTACCTCCTGCTTTGAACATCACCTTAAAATGGGTATATAAATGTCATTATCCTTTGCAATGAAAGAAACTTTGCAGCTTTTTGCTCTGTCTGTTGCTGTCTTTCCATGAATCATGTCCATTGCAACAAGCCACATAGATGGCTTTGGAGCAGTTGTAAATGGAAGGAGTTATTGCAGCAACCAACCACTAGGCCTGACCAAACTTGTTTTCCTTTGTTAAAGGGCTGCCAGAGCAGAAGATAAATGTAGAGGAAGCACTGTATTGAAGTTCTAGAAAAGCATTGACTAGTTATTTCATCATGTGAATAACTGTCCATCACCTGTCCATCACCAACTCCTGGAGCCTACTCAAACTCATGTCCATCGCGTCAGTGATGCCATCAAATCCATCTCACCCTCTGTTGTCCCCTTTTCCTCCCACCTTCAATCTTTCCCATCCTCAGGGTCTTTTCCAGTGAGTCAGTTCTTCACATCAGGTGGCCAAAGTATTGGAGTTTCAGCTTCAACATCAGTCCTTCCAGTGAACATTCAGGACTGATTTGCTTTAGGATGTACTGGTTGGATCTCTTTGCAGTCCAAGGGACTCTCAAGAGTCTTCTCCAACACCACAGTTCAAAAGCATCAATTCTTTTGTGCTCAGCTTTCATTATGGTCAAACTCTCACATCCATACATGACTACTGGATAAACCACAGCCTTGACTAGACGGACCTTTGTTGACAAAGTAATGTCTCTGCTTTTTAATATGCTGTCTAGGTTGGTCATAGCTTTTCTTCCAAGGAGCAAACGTCTTTTAATTTCATGGCTGCAGTCACCATCTGCAGTGATTTTGGAGCCCCCCAAAATAAAGTCTGCCACTGTTTGCATTGTTTCCCAACCTATTTGCCATGAAGTAATGGGACCAGATGCCGTGATCTTAGTTTTCTGAATGTGGAGTTTTAAGCCAACTTTTTCACTCTCCTTTTTCACTTTCATCAAGAGGCTCTTTAGTTCTTCTTCACTTTGTGCCATAAGGATGGTGTCATCTGCATATCTGAGGTTATTGATATTTCTCTCGGCAGTCTCGATTCCAGCTTGTGCTTAATTTAGCCCAGCATTTCTCATGATGTACGCTGCATATAAGTTAAATAAGCAGGGTGACAATATACAGTCTTGACGTACTCCTTTCCTTTTTTGGAACCAGTCTGTTGTTCCATGTCTATTTCTAAGTATTGCTTCCTGACCTGCATACAGATTTCTCAGGAGGCAGGTCAGGTGGTCTGGTATTCCCATCTCTTTCAGAATTTTCCACAGTTTGTTGTGATCCACACAGTCAAAGGCTTTGGTGTAGTCAATAAAGCAAAAATAGATGTTTTTCTGGAACTCTCTTGCTTTTTCCATGATTCAGCAGATGTTGGCAATTTGATGTCTGGTTCCTCTGCTTTTTGTAAATCCAGCTTGAACATCTAGAAGCTCACAATTCACATACTATTGAAGCCTGGCTTGGAGAATTTTGAGCATTACTTTGCTAGCGTGTGAGATGAGTGCAACTGTGTGGTAGTTTGAGCATTCTTTGGCATTGCCTTTCTTTGGGACTGGAATGAAAAATGACCTTTTCCAGTCCTGTGGCCACTGCTTAGTTTTCCAAATTGGCTGGCATATTAAGTGTAGCACTTTCACAGCATCATCTTATAGGATTTGAAGTAGCTGAACTGGAATTCCATCACCTCCACTAGCTTTGTTTGTAGTGATGCTTCCTAAGGCCCACTTGACTTCGCATTCCAGAATGTCTGGGTCTAGGTAAATGATCACACCATCCATCGTGGTCATCTGGGTCATGAAGATCTTTTTTGTACAGTTCTTCTGTGTATTCTTGCCACCTCTTGTTAATATCTTCTGCTTCTGTTAGGTCCATACCATTTCTGTCATTTATTGTGCCCAACTTTGCATGAAATGTTTCCTTGGTATCTCTAATTTTCTTGAAGAGATCTCTAGTCTTTCCCAGTTTATTGTTTTCCTCTATTTTTTGTATTGATCACTGAGGAAGGTTTTTGTATCTCTCCTTGCTATTCTTTGGAACTCGACATTGAAATGGATAAATATTTCCTTTTCTCCTTTGCCTTCTCCACACATACTCACAAAATCAAAATGCAAATATAGACAGAGACAAAAAGCTTGCAGTAGAGAACAGAACACATTGAGAGCTTCATGAAGTTGTTGAAAAGCCAGTACGTTTGGGTGCACATGAATGCACTTTCCCTCATGCCAAGCCCGTGCTTGTGACTTTGTACAAGATGATTTATCCAGTGTCATAGGACAGGAGGGGGCAGTTTCAGGAGACATGCCAACTCAACACCAAGCAAGCAAAAATGAGCAATAGTTTGGTTCTGTGAAATGGGAGGCAGCATCTTGCATAGGTAGTTTTACAAGTGAGAAATCAAATAAGATACATCGTGAGGTACTCCAGGCTAGTTCACAGGGAGCCCGAGTCTAAAGACCAAGGGTGCAGCATCAAATGTACAAGAATTGGCAGAAAAGAAGCAAGGTTTGATCAAACAATTGGTCAAGAAACAGACCCAAACACATTTCTTGGTGCCCCAGACAACTTTTAAATTTGTCTGTTTAAAATTTATTTTTATTGAAGTATAGCTGAATTACAATGTTGTGTTAATTACTGCTCTGCAGCTAAGTGACTCTGTTATACACATATATATCCAGGCAGGTTTTACCTGGACTCTCTCATGTGGCAGGTCTTTCCAGGGGCACCTTAAAGGTGCTTTAATTGCGGAGGGGACGTCCTGAAGTGAGAACCCAATAGAGGAGTAGAGTGGCTAGTCATCTCAGGTTTTCTGACATTGAGAGACCTTCCTGGGATGTGGACTTTCACTTTTAAAACCAGGATAAGTTGGTCACCCTAATAATAAAGGGACTCAAAACCATGTCACATGAAGACATATTGCATATTTTTTCACTAGAATCATAGTCATAATGTCAGTAATAATAACTAGCAGTTACTGAGCACTTGTCATTTTGGCAAGCTGTCTGTTAAGCACTTAGGTTAGTGTCCTCACTTTAATCTTCACAACCTTGTTCATAAGGAGGAAAGTGAGGCTTGCGTGTGTACTGTGTGCTCAGTTGTGCCCAGCGCTTTATGATCCCATGAACTGTAGCCCACCAGGTTCCTCTGTCCATGGGATTTCCCAGGCAAGAATCCTGGAGTGGGTTGCCATTTCCTCCTTCAGGGGATCTTCCTGACCAAGGATTGAACCCACGTCTCCTGCTTCTTCTGCATTGACAGTTGGATTCTTTACCACTGTGTCACCTGGGAACCCCAACTGAAGCTTAGAGTGTCTAAATAATTGCCCAAGGATGCTTCTGGTAAGTGGTAGAAGCCTGATTGGAACCTGAGCAGTTGAATTCCAGAACCTGCAGTCTTGAACCTTTCAGAGAATTGGAAAGGATTCCAATAGCTGCTTCATTATTTGAAGGGATACAATGGGAGAAAGACTGGGCTTATTTTATGAAACTGCATTGTCAGCATGTATGTAAAGTCAGAGAGTGGAAGAGTTCCAAATACCTGAACTTTCCAGAGTGAAACAAGCTTCTCCAGAGGAAAGAATGCCCTGCATTTGGTGGGACTGCTTAGAGAAAGCTCAAACATTGCATAACTGGCTTCATCTTTAAACTCCCTTTAACGATTGGATGCTGCTATTTTTCAATTTATATTTCTAGCAAGGTCAAAATCAAGAAAGGACTCCTCAACACATACTCACAAAATCAACTTTAAGAACACAATAAAAAGGCAACTTATTTTACAACAAAACTTATGATTTATCATAAATCCCCATGCTTTGTTAATAAATGCTGATGTGCCATATGCCCCCTTGCGTTTAAGTTTGAGTGTAAATCATAAAAAGTCCATAATATCCAAAACACTTTATGTGTTTTTATGATCACAGAAGGCTGCCTTGCCTTCCACTCGTGATTAATTTTTTTTGATGGCTCCCTCTAGATCTTAGAAAATAATTACAACTAATGAACGACCTGCAGTGGCAATAAAGCAATGAGCATATTGTTTCCTGTCTGGGCTCCAAGCTTGATCAAAGGGAAGACTCCCTGAGAAGCAACTCACTGATGTTTTGTTCTTCACTTCCTGACCACCCACTGAGACCACGTGACAGCTTTGGGGGAAATCATGCATTAAGATTTTTTTAACACTCAAAAATATAATTAGTCAGTATAAGTGCTGTATCCCCAACAGAGAAGGATTCTAAGATCTGCACTTTTATTTTCTCTTACTAATCTTCCTGTATCAATGAGATCCTGTTTTCATTAAACCAGATCTGCTAATCACAAATATCAAATAAAGCAGAGCGACTGATGTGCCAAGGCCTTCCTTGGTGGTACAGTGGTTAGCATCGCTGTCTTCTAGAGGGGCCCACGTTTAAAAAGCAAGAAGGGCACTCGTATTCTATTGTATCATATTTTTTCCAAGATAATTGATGTGTTTTAACAGATATTATACTGAATATTTTATTCAAGGTTTATCTAGTCAAAGAAAAGTAGAAAAGCAGACTTCAGGTTAAATAAATCCTTTGGAGACTGGAAGGTTGAATTGTGAGGTGTTTCTGCAGAAAGTAGAACAGAAGTGAAAATCTGGGGGAGAGTCAAATTTACTTGCATTCATTCTCTATTGTGTATTCTGTGTCTGCATCAACAAAAAAGTTCTTGACATTTTTGGCTAGCTTAATAACTCTGTTTAATTTGACCCAGTCAAGCAATTAAGAAATCATAGTCAATCAAAATAGAAGCTTTGTCTTCTTTTGCTTTTCTTCTGCAAATGACTTTTAAAAAATAAATCGCATACATTAAAGATACAGCCAGAATGAATTAGCTTTTAGCATCGACCTCAGTGGGGATTTAGATGATAATAAAAATACAGTCAATTCTTAATTGCTTTGAAGCTGATTACATTTGGGGCCTTCTAAAGAGTTTCTTCCTTCCTTCATTTCCTGTTTTTCTGTTTATAGGCTCCAAGTGGGAAGGAAGAAACCACAGATGCTCCAGAAGCACTTTTAAAAAGACTTTCATGTAGAAGAGTTGTTGAGAGTTGGTTAGATTTCAATCATCCAGGTTCATTGGTCCAGCAAATTGAAAGTTGCCGATACACTTCCAGAAACTAAAGTTAGGAAGCTTCTGTGTATTTGCTGTCAGTATTGACTTCTCTGATGGCTCAATGGTACAGAATCTGCCTGCAATGCAAGAGACAAGGGTTTGATCTCTGGGTCAGGAAGATCCCCTGAAGGAAGATGTCTCATATTTTTTAATTGAAGTATACTTGATTGACAGCGTTGTGCCAATCTCTGCCACTGCAAAGTGACTCTCTTATCCACACATATACATTCTTTTCTGTTTTTACACCCTTTCCCATTATGGTTTATCACAGTTACCGAATATAGTCTTAGTGCTGTACATTAGGACCTTGCTGTCTATCCATTCTAAATGTAATAGTTTTCATTTACTAAACCCAAATTCTCAGGCCATCCCTCACCCTCTCCCCCTCAGCAACCGTGAATCTGTTCTCTATGTCTGTGAATCTGTTCCTGTTTCAGAGATCTGTGCCATATTTTAGATTTCACATATAAGTGATACCATATGATATTTGTCTTTCTTCTTTTGACTTACTTTACTTGGTATGATAATCTGTAATATGATATTCTCAAATGGCATTGTTTCATTCTTTTTTTTATGCTTAAGTGGTATTTTATTGTGTATATGTACCACATCTTTATCCATTCATCTGTTGATGGATGTTTAGGTTATTTCTGTTTTGGCTACTGTGAAGAGTGCTGCTGTGGACATAGGGGTACATGTATCTTTTTAAATTATACTTTTGTTCAGGTATATTCCCAGGAGTAGGATTGTTAAATCATATGAGAATTCTATTTTTAGTTTCCTGAGGAATCTGTATACTGTCCTCCATAGTAGCTGTATCAGTTTACTTTCCCTCCAGCAGTGCAAGAGGGTTCTCTTTTCTCTGCACCCTCTCCAGCATTTGTTATTTGTAGACTTTTTAACGATGGCCATTCTGACCTGTTTGAGGTGGTACCTCATTGTAGTTTTGATTTGCATTTCTCTAATAATTAGTGATGTTGAGCATCTTTTCATATGCCTACTGGCCAGCTCTGTGTCTTCTTTGGAACTGGACTGACAATACAAACAGAGGCTTGAAAAGTTCTTACACAGTTGGGCTCATCCTCTCTGCCATCTCTGCTGTTGACATGAGAAAGTCATGACCCAGTTGACCTGCTGATTCCAGAAGGAAGATGATAATTATGGACAGTACAGCCAGCTTGACTCAGCCATCCTGAAAGGACCACCCCAGTCAGCCTGCAGACTGATGAGAAACCAGATGTGACTGGTGTCTTATGTCTTCAGGTTTTAGATGGTTTGTTACACAGCATAAATCATTTTAGTGAGAAAAAATAGCTAATTAAATCCAAATAACACTCCTCAAGTATGTTTATACAATATTTTTCACTGAATTCAAGATTTTTTTTCAAGTAAGTTATTCAGAATTCCTAACTCCAAATTTCCAAATGTTTTCTTTCTCTACTTCCACTCACCCTTCTGACTTTAAATCTTCTTAAGCCATTTCTCCTGTAAGCTCCACAAGCTTCTCTATCAGATAGAAACAAGGTGTTTTGCCTTGCCAGTGAAAATTCTCTTTGGGATTCTCTTAAAACTCATCTGCCATCAAAGGGCACCACAGGTGGTTTGCATAGCCATGGAGGGTGAAATCAATTTCCAGACGTCCAACTCAGTGGGCTTCCCATGGGGTCTGCAGAGAAAAGGAATGGAGGGGCACTCTCAGTTCTACAGTATTTGTGAACTGGAGATATTTTCCTTCAGGGGACAGACAGAATGAAACAGGTTTAGGCACTCATATATAAACAAAGGTTCTCTTCAAAGGGAAAGCTTTTTTATAGAAATCCATAAATTAAAGCTGAGAGTAGACATATAGGACTGAAATAGTGTGTATAATTGCAAGTCAAGATGTTTAGCCTTTGATCCCAGATGGGCTTGTTTTCTAAATGGGCTGGGCAGTCTGGGATCAGGCTGCAGTTTACAGCCAGCTGAAGATCATATGAAGAACTGTCTTCTGAGAAGGGGTACTGACCAGCATCTACTCTTCTACCCTGCCTTCTTGGTGGCCCTTTATTGCCCCATGTCTCTGAAGCAGCAGTGTGGAGCAGTGGTTAATAGTGCTAACCCTGGAGCCAGATTGCCTACATTCAAATCCTTTTTCTAGTAGTTAGTGTATAACTGTATAACTTTGGGCAAGCTGCGCAGCCTATCTTCTCATGAGGTGATACTGAGGATTAGATTAGTTAAGACACTAGAAGAATTCTGAGCACATATTAAGCACCCTGTAAACATCTACTGTTGCTATCATCCTTGTGTTACACCTATAACTATTAATGCTGTTTTGGTGCAAACCCTGATTGTCTTCTAAGAACCCACCCCTTTCTGTTCTTGAGTTTATAGCTACAAATGCTGGCTCCACCCTGCTTAGTCCTGCCTCTCCAGTTAAGAGTTGTCATTACCTGGCACAGTGATGCAGTGAGGTTTGAGTAAGTGACTCAGTCTAACCAGCGAGTTAAAAGCTTTATTTTTTTTTTTTTTTGAGGTGGGGGAACTGTTATTTATTTATGTATTTTTGGTTGTGCTGGGTCTTCATTGCTACCTGCAGACTTTCTCTAGTTGTGGCAAGTGGGGGCTAGTCTTCATTGTGATGCTCAGGCTTCTCTTATTGCAGAGCACAGGCTGTAAGTGCGGGGACTTCAGTGTTACAGCATGAGGGCTCAGTAGTTATGATGCATGAGATTTGTTGCTCCAGGGCATGTGGGATCTTCCTGGATCAGGGATCAAACCTGTGTCCTCTGCACTGGCAGGAAAATTCTTATCCATTGCACCACCAGGGAAGTCCCAAGCTGTAAACTTGAGGTTTGGTGGGGTTGTGAGAGAGAAGTATGCTTTCTGTTCCACTGGAAATCAACTCATAAGGAAAAATATTAGATTGGAGCCCATTACAAAGAGCAGAGCCAACAAATGGAGCAAGAGCAGGTCCTGATGACAATGTTTAGACCCCTAGATTATGCCCTTCCACCTATCCATGGATTTTTTTTTCTTTAATGTGAGGCTATGAATTTCCTTTTGGTTTAAATGAGTTTAAGTTGAGTTTAACAGAAAGAGACCTTACACTGCTTAAAATTATTTTTTTCAGGAAGTTTTATTGAAACTTTGGTTCCTTCTTAGAAGCTTTTCTTGTAGATTCAAGGTCATTTCCGGCTTCCTAGGTGGTGTGGTGGTAATGAACCCACCTGCCAATGAAGGAGACATAAGAGACACACATTTGATCCCTGGGTCAGGAAGATCCCATGCGGGAGGAGATGGAAGCCCACTCCAGTATTCTTGCCTCTAAAACTCCATGGACAGAGGAGCTTTGTGGGCTACAGTCAATGGAGTTCCAAAGAGTCAGACACAACTGAGCTACGGAGCATGCATGCACTGACAAGGCATTTCAGGTCAAACTTGAATAAGCAAACATTAATTAATCAAAATATGACAATTTCATTGAGATTGAACTACGAGGAAGTCATTTTAGGGTTCAATTCAATTTAGTCGCTCAGTCGTGTCCGACTCTTTGCGACCCCATGAATCGCAGCACACCAGGCCTCCCTGTCCATCACCAACTTCCAGAGTTCACCCGGACTCATATCCATCGAGTCAGTGATGCTGTCCAGCCATCTCATCCTCTATCGTTCCCTTCTCTTCACGCCCCAATCCCTCCCAGCATCAGAGTCTTTTCCAATGAGTCAACTCTTCGCAGGAGGTGGCCAAAGTACTGGAGTTTCAGCTTTAGCATCAGTCCTTCCAAAGAACACCCGGGTCTGATCTCCTTTAGGATGGACTGGTTTGATCTCCTTGCAGTCCAAGGGACTCTCAAGAGTCTTCTCCAACACCACAGCACAAAAGCATCAATTCTTCGGTGCTCAGCTTTCTTCACAGTCCAACTCTCACATCCGTATATGACCACTGAAAAAATCGTAGCCTTGACTAGACGAACCTTTGTTGACAAAGTAATGTCTCTGCTTTTGAATATGCTGTCTAGGTTGGTCATAACTTTCCTTCCAAGGAGTAAGCATCTTTTAATTTCATGGCTGCAATCACCATCTACAGTGATTTTGGAGCCCCCAAAAATAAAGTCTGCCACTGTTTCCCCATCTACCTGCCATGAAGTGATGGGACCAGATGCCATGATCTTCGTTTTCTGAATGCTGAGCTTTAAGCCAACTTTTCACTCTCCACTTTCACTTTCATCAAGAGGCTTTTTAGTTCCTCTTCACTTTCTGCCATAAGGGTGGTGTCATCTGCATATCTGAGGTTATTGATATTTCTCCCAGCAATCTTGATTCCAGCTAGGGTAGTTTTACTTTTATAGGGTTTGGGGGTATAGCAGCTTATAGTGGAAATCACTGCCTTGTAGCTCTGCCCTGGGTTGTGTATTAAACCTTGTCAAATCTAAGAATTCATGGAATATAAAACTGGCAAATAAAGCAGCTATGATCTCCCGCCCCCACCATGAGATACATTCTGGCAGTTTGCAACTAGATAAAATAGTGGAAGTCCCTTGTCAGTATAACTCAGTTTAAATGTATTTTCAGATTAATAGACTTAGTTATCCACTTTACCGTAGGAACATAAAAGGCAAGGGTTGACATTATCCCTTCTCATTAACATGGAAAGGGATTAAAAAGTATTTCTTTCTTTTATTAATTTTTATCACACTATAGTTGCTTTACGATATTGTTTTATCTTCTACTGTATAGTAGCGTGAATGAGTCATACATATACATATATCCTCTCCCTTTCAGATTTCCCTCCAAGTTAGGTCACCACAGAGCATTAAGTAGAGTTCCCGAGGTGTACAGTAGTTTCTCACTAGTTACCTGTTTTGTGCATAGTAGTGTATACATGTCAATGTCAGTCTCCCAATTCCTCCCACCCCACCCCTTTCCCCTTTGGTATCCATGTTTGTTCTCTATGTCTGTGTCTACATTTCTGCTTCACAAATAAGGTCATCTATACCATTTTTCTAGAGTCCACATGTATATGTGTTAGTACATTTGTTTTTCTCTTTCCAACTTACTTCTCTCTTATGATTTTCTTTAGGTCCATCCGTAACTCTACAGGTGACCCAATTTCATTCCTTTTTATGACCATGCAATATTTCATCATATATATGTACCAAATCTTCTTTATCCATTCCTCTGTTGGTAGATATTTAGGTTTCTTCTGTGTCCTAGCTATTGTAAATAGTGATGCTGTGAACATTGGGTGCATATGTATTTTTAAATTATGGTTTTCTCGAGTATATCCTCAGTTGTGGGATTGCTGAGTTGTATGGTAGTTCTTTTTTTAATTTTTTAAGGAAACTCCATGTTGTTTTCTATAGTGGCCAACAGCAGTATAAGTGAGTTTCCTAAAAAGAGTTTCTAAGGAGGGGTGGGGTTCCTAAGTACATGAGATTGTAAAATGGCAAAGTTTGCTTTCAGTGAGCTATTTCCTACTTCCACTTCTTAGGCATGGATTATTTTTCCTCTTTATTCTACATCCTCCCTTCTGAAATGTTTGTGTTTATACAGTTAAAGAATTTCTGTTGTCTTTTCTACTAATGGTCCCATTTATGTGGCCCCGAAGGTGTATGCATAGTCCAGGCTGGAGTAATTCCAGTCCTCCCCCTCCATAGCCACAGTGATTGATTAAAGGTTTGGGCATGTGAAACAATGTTAGCCAGTCACAATCCTTTGGCAGATTTTTCTTTTTAATTGCAGCTGAAGAGGAAGATTCTTTGCTTGTGTGGTAACATCTATTAGGGTGTGAGTCCATAGATGCCTGTAGCCATGGAGAAAACAGATCAGCAATAGTAACAAGTTATTCTTGGAAACATTCAAGGTCTCAGTCCTATTTACTCCTGAGGGAAGCTTTATCTCTGAAGGAAATGGCAACCCACTCCAGTGTTCTTGCCTGGAGAATCCCAGGGACGGGGGAGCCTGGTGGGCTTCCGTCTATGGGGTCGCACAGAGTCGGACACGACTGAAGTGACTTAGCAGCAGCAGCCCATGAATTTGTTATGTAAGTAAATAAATATGTCTTCATTTTTTGAAACAGAGACTTTGGGTCTCAGTTCTGACATGTAAAGAGCTGGGAGACATCTTCTCATCCTTAAAGTAAGAAAACCAACTCAACAAAATGAAAATCAATTAATTTCCTTTGGCTTTTATTCCCAAGAAGCAACAGGCTTTGGAGAATCCACTCTTTTATGAGCATAACTCTCAGGAACCCCATTAGATTCTCTCATGGCTCTGGAAGAGGCAGGGGAAAATTAATCACAGTAAAATTCACCCAGAACTTGTATGTAACAAAGATATCCTCTCCAGGAAAAAAGATTTTGCCAGAGCCTTATCCCAGTAGGGGAAAAACATTCCTCTACCTCGAGACCCTGAAGCCTTCCTGTCTGTCCTCTGGGGAAGTATCGGGGCTGGAGCAAGGGGCACATTGAACAGGGGTCAAGATTTCAAGGAAATTGATAGCAAATGCTATAGGCAAGGAAGGGAGTAAAAAGCAGGTAGAAAATTTTATACCCCTGGAGAAACTAGTGAAGGTGACAAGTCTGAGTTTCAGGCTTCTAAAACTGCGATTTAATCAGAGTATAATACTCCTGTCTCTAACAGCTGATTTTTCAATAGAAACTCTTCAGGCTAGAAGGGAATGGCAGGATATATGTAAGTGATGAAAGAGAAAAACCTACAACCCAAATTACTATAACCAGCAAGGATCTCATTCAAATATGAAGGAGAAATCAAAAGCTTTACAGACAAACAAAAGCTGAGAAAATTCAGCACCATCAAACCAGCTCTTCAACAAATGCTAAAGGATCTTTTCTAGACAGAAAACACAGAAAAGGTTTATAAACTCAAACCCAAAACAACAAAGTAAATGGCAATGGGATCATACTTATCAATAATTACCTTAAATGTAAATGGGTTGAATACCCCAACCAAAAGACAAAGACTGGCTGAATGGATACAAAAACAAGACCCCTATATATGCTGTCTACAAGAGACCTACCTGAAACCAAGGGATACATAAAGACTGAAAGTGAAGGGCTGGAAAAAGATATTTCATGCACATTGGAGACCAAAAGAAAGCAGGAGTAGCAATACTCGTATCAGGTAAAATAGCCTTTGAAATAAAGGCCGTGAAAAGAGACAAAGAAGGACACTGAATAATGATCAAAGGATCAATCCAAGAAGAAGATATAACAATTATAAATATGTATGCACCTAACATAGGAGCACCTCAATACGTAAGGCAAGTGCTAACAAGTATTAAAGGGGAAATTTACAGTAGCACAATAATAGTGGGAGACTTTAATACTGCACTCACACCTATGGATAGATCAAATAAACATAAAATTAGCAAGGAAGCACAAACATTAAATGATATAATGGACCAGTTAGACCTAATTGCTATCTATAGGACATTTCACCCCAAAACAATGAATTTCACCTTTTTCTCAAGTGCACACGTAACATTCTCCAGGATAGATTACATCCTGGGTCATAAATCTACCCTTGGTAAATTTAAAAAAATTGAAATCATTTCAAGCATCTTTTCTGACCACAATGTGGTAAGAGTAGATGTCAACTACAGGAAAAAAACTATAAAAATGCAAACTATATAAAAATGGAGGCTAAACAACATGCTTCTGAATAACCAACAAATCACAGAAGATCAAAAAGGAAATCAAAATATGCATAGAAGCAAATGAAAATGAGAACACAACCATCCAAAAACTATGGGATTCAGTAAAAGCAGTGCAAAGGGGAAGATTCATAGCAATACAAGCTTGCCTCAAGAAACAAGACAAAAATCAAATGAATAACCTAACTTTACACCTAAAGCAACTAGAAAAAGAAGAAATGAAGAACCCTAGGGTTAGTAGAAGGAAAGAAATCATAAAAATTAGGGCAGAAATAAATGAAAAAGAAACAAAGGAGATGATAGCAAAAATTAACAAAACTAAAAGCTGATTCTTTGAGAAGATAAATAAAATAGACAAACCATTAGCCAGACTCATCAAGGAAAAAAAAGGGAGAAGAATCAAATCAACTAAATTAGAAATGAAAATGGAGAAATCACAACAGACAACACAGAAATACAAAGGACCATAAGAGACTACTATCAGCAAATATGCCAATAAAATGGACAACTTGGAAGAAATGAACAAATTCCAAAACTGAACCAGGAAGAAGTAGAAAATCTTAACAGATCCATCACAAGCATGGAAATAGAAACTGTAGTCAAAAATCTTCTAACAAACAAAAGCCCAGGACCAAATGGCTTCACAGATGAATTCTACCAAAAAATTAGAGAAGACCTAACACCTATCCTACTCAAACTCTTCCAGAAAATTTCAGAGGAAGGTAAACTCCCAAACTCATTCTGTGAGGCCACGATCACCCTAACACCAAAACCAGACAAAGATGCTACAAAAAAAGAAAACTACAGGCCAATATCACTGATGAACATAGATGCAAAATTCCTCAACAAAATTCTAGCAAACAGAATCCAACAATATATTAAAAAGATCATATATCATGACCAAGTGGGCTTTATCCCAGGGATGCAAGGATTCTTCAGTATTCATAAATCAATCAATGTGATACACCACATTAACAAACTGAAAGATAAAACCATGTAATTATCTCAACAGATGCAGAGAAAGTGTTTGACAAAATTCAACATCCATTGATTATAAAAACTCTCCAGAAAGCAGGCATGGAAGGCACATACCTCAACATAATAAAAACCATATGTGATAAACCCACAGCAAACATTATCCTCAATGGTGAAAAACTGAAAGCATTTCCCTTAAAGTCAGGAACAAGACAAGGGTGCCCACTCTTCACTACTACTATGCAACATAGTTTTGGAAGTCCTAGCCACAACAATCAGAGAAGAAAAATAAATAAAAGGAATCCAGATTGGAAAAGAAGAAGTAAAACTCTCACTGTTTGCGGATGACTTGATCCTCTATATAGAAAACCTAAAGACACCACCAGAAAATTACTAGAGCTAATCAATGAATATAGTAAAGTTGCAGGATATAAAATTAATACACAGAAATCCCTTGTATTCCTATACACTGACAATGAGAACACAGAAATGGAAATTAAGGAAACAATCCCATTCACCATTGCAACAAAAAGAATAAAACACTTAGGGATATTTACCTAAAGAAACAAAAGACCTATATATAGAAAACTATAAAACACTGATGAAAGAAATCAAAGATGACACAAATAGATGGAGAAATATACCATGTTTGTGGATGAGAAGAATCAATGTAGTGACAAAGAGTATACTACCCAAAGCAATCGATAGATTCAATGCTACCAACAGTATTTTTCACAAAACTAAATAATTTCACAATTTGTATGGAAATACAGACAATCTTTAATAGCCAAAGCAGTCTTGAGAAAGAAGAATGGAACTGGAGGAATCAACCTGCCTGACTTCAGACCATACTGCAAAGATAAGGTCATCAAAACAGTATGGTATTGGCAAAAAGAAATATAGATCAATGAAATAAAATAGGAAGTCCAGAGATAAATCTGTGTACCTATGGACACCTTATCTTTGACAAAGGAGGCAAAAATATACAATGGAGAAAAGACAATCTCTTTGACAAGTGGTGCTGGGAGAACTGGTCAACCACCTGTAGAAGAATGACACTTTCTAACACCATACACAAGCATAAACTCAAAATGGATTAAAGGTCTAAATTTAAGACCAGAAACTATAAAACATAGGCAAGCACACTCTAATGTATATCACAGCAAGGTCCTCTATGCCCCACCTCCCAGAGTAATGGAAATGAAAACAAAAATAAATGGGACTTAATTAAACTTAAAAGCTTTTGCACAATGAAGGAAACTAAGCAAGGTGAAAAGACAGCCTTCAGAGTGGGAAGAAATAATAGCAAATGAAGCAACTGACAAAGAATTAATCTCAAAAATATACAAGCAGCTCATGAAGCTCAATACTAGAAAAATTAACGACCCAATAAAAAAATGGGCCAAAGAACTAAATAGACATTTCTCCAAAGAAGACATACAGTTGGCTAACAAACACATGAAAAAAAGCTCAACATCACACATTATCAGAGAAATGCAAATCAAAGCCACAATGAGGTACCATCTCACACCAGTCAGAATGGCTGCTATCGAAATGTCTACAAACAATAAATGCTGTAGAGGGTGTGGAGAAAAGGGAACCCTCCTACACTGTTTGTGGAAATGCAAACTAGTATAGCCACTACAGAGAACAGTGTGGAGATTCCTCAAAAAAGTGAAAATAGAACTGCCGTACAACCCAGCAGTCCCACTGCTGGGCATACGCACTGAGCAAACCAGAATTAAAAGAGACACGTGTACCCCAATGTTCATAGCAGCACTGTTTACAATAGCTAGGACATGGAAGTTACCTAGATGTCCATTGGCAGATGAATGGATGAGAAAGTTGTGGTAAATATACACCATGGAATATTACTCAGCTATTGAACACATTTGAATCAGTTCTAATGAGGTGGATGAACCTGGAGCCTATTATACACAGTGAAGGAAGTCAGGAAGAAAAACACCAATACGGTATATTAAGGCATATATATGGAATTTAGAAAGATGGTAACGATGACCCTATATGCCAGACAGCAAAAGAGACACAGATTTAAAGAACAGACTTTTGGACTCCGTGGGAGAAGACGAGGGTGGGATGCTTTGAGAGAATAGCATTGAAACATATATATGACCATGTGTGAAATAGATCACCGTCCAAGTTCAAGGCAGGAAACATGAACTAAAAGCTGGTGCACTGGGATGACCCTGAGGGATGGGATGGGGAGGGAGGTGGAAAGGGATTTTGGGATGGTAGGGGATACATGTACACCCATGGCTGATTCATGACAACGTATGGCAAAAACCACAACAATATTGTAATTCAGTTCAGTTCAGTTGCTGAGTTGTGTCCGACTCTTTGCGACCCCATGAATCGTAGCACGCCAGGCCTCCCTGTCCATCACCAACTCCCGGAGTTCACTCAGACTCACGTCCATCGAGTCAGTGATGCCATCCAGCCGTCTCATCCTCTGACGTCCCCTTCTCCTCCTGCCCCCAATCCCTCCCAGCATCAGAGTCTTTTCCAATGAGTCAACTCTTCACATGAGGTGGCCAAAGTACTGGGGTTTCAGCTTTAGCATCATTCCTTCCAAAGAAATCCCAGGGCTGATCTTCAGAATGAACTGGTTGGATCTCCTTGCAGTCCAAGGGACTCTCAAGAGTCTTCTCCAACACCACAGCTAAAAAGCATCAATTCTTCGACGCTCAGCCTTCTTCACAGTCCAACTCTCACATCCATACATGACCACTGGAAAAACCATAGCCTTGACTAGACAGACCTTTGTTGCCAAAGTAATGTCTCTGCTTTTGAATATGCTATCTAGGTTGGTCATAACTTTCTTTCCAAGGAGTAAGCGTCTTTTAATTTCATGGCTGCAGTCACCATCTGCAGTGATTTTGGAGCCCCCAAAAATAAAGTCTGACCCTGTTTCCACTGTTTCCCCATCTATTTCCCATAAAGTGATGGGATCAGATGCCATGATCTTCGTTTTCTGAATGTTAAGTTTTAAGCCAACTTTTTCACTCTCCTCTTTCACCTTCATCAAGAGGCTTTTGAGTTCCTCTTCACTTTCTGCCATAAGGGTGGTGTCATCTGCATATCTGAGGTTATTGATATTTATCCCGGCAGTCTTGATTCCAGCTTGTGCTTCTTCCAGCCCAGCGTTTCTCATGATGTACTCTGCATATAAGTTAAATAAGCAGGGTGACAATATACAGCCTTGACGTACTCCTTTCCTGATTTGGAACCAGTCTGTTGTTCCATGTCCAGTTCTAACTGTTGCTTCCTGACTTGCATACAGATTTCTCAAGAGGCAGGTCACGTGGTCTGGTATTTCCATCTCTTGAAGAATTTTCCACAGTTGATTGTGATCCACACAGTCAAAGGCTTTGGCATAGTCAATAACAGAAATAGATGTTTTTCTGAAACTCTCTTGCTTTTTCGATGATCCAGCAGAT